>NW_014604796.1:0-412 GCF_000485595.1 Priapulus caudatus | reverse complement strand
GAGAGGGGGAGGGCGAGAGACAGAGAGGGAGGGGAGGGCAAGAGAGCGAGAGAGAGAGGGCGAGAGACCGAGAGCGAGAGAGCGAGAGACAGAGAGAGAGGGGGAGGGCGATAGAGCGAGAGACAGAGAGAGAGGGGAGGGCGATAGAGCGAGAGGGGAGGGCGAGAGAGAGACAGAGAGGGAGAGACAGATAAGGGGGGCGAGAGGGAGAAGGGGAGGGTGAGAGAGCGTGAGGCAGAGAGGAGGAGGGTGAGAGAGGAGGTGAAGCGCGAGGGAGAAAGAGAGCGAGAATGAGAGAGACGGAGTCAGATAGAGAAAGAGAGCGATTGAGGGGCGATAGATAGCTAGATAGATGGACAGATAGATAGGAAGAGAGAATGAGAGAGAGAGCGAGAGAAGAAGAGAGAGAGAG
>NW_014604795.1:0-412 GCF_000485595.1 Priapulus caudatus | reverse complement strand
TACTTTGACCAATCATTGCGCAGCCACCCATACCACCGAAAAAGCCGGTTGCAGTGTTAGCAATACCCTGACCAATACATTCTCGGTTACCGCGACCGCGTGTGCCTGTAATGTCATCAATCAGAGTTAGTGTTAGTAGTGATTCGATTAAACCCACAGCAGCGAGGACGATGGCGTAGGGGAAAATAATACGTAATGTTTCTATATCGAAGGGAACGCTAGGAATATGAAATTGTGGAAACCCGCCTTGAATGGAGGCTAAATCACCAACTGTATTGGTGTCCACGTTTAGCCCAATAACGATAAGTGAAACGGTTAAAATGGCTGCTAGTGACGATGGAATGACGGTTGTTAGTTTTGGTAGAAAGTAAATAATAGCCATGGTCAGCGCGATTAAGCCAGCGAAGATAAC
>NW_014604794.1:0-412 GCF_000485595.1 Priapulus caudatus | reverse complement strand
ATGGAGGTACAACAACACTCACCTCCGGTCCGATTGCCCTCCACCGCCTCCCTTTTAACCGCTCCCTTTCCTCCCCCCCCTCCAACGAGCGCAAAGCAACAAAGTGAACAAAAAAGATGTCACAAAATATTTCGCACACTGCCGATTGCTGAGAGAATGTGGGCACACTCGGTAGCTGTCATACTGTATATATACATGCTGTCATACTCGGACGTCGGTCCGATTCTCCCGAAATCTTCTTCAAGACAGTCACGTTCAGCACTGATCATCGCCTCTCTCACGTACCCTCCCTCCTCCTGCCGCACCCCACACTCACACCGAATTACCCGTCAGATTCGCCATGCCAACAAAACTATGTGGACATGGAGCAACACAGCAGTGGAACTGATATATTGAAATTACTGTTATTTTT
>NW_014604793.1:0-412 GCF_000485595.1 Priapulus caudatus | reverse complement strand
AAGATGTTCTCAGCCTATCGCTCAGCCGCAACGATTGGGACGCCATAAAACAAAATATCATCCAGACACTGAAGCCATGAAAGATATCAAAATTGAAAACTGCACCATCGGTACGACACACCCTCCTTTCATCATCGCCGAGATGTCAGGAAACCATAACCAATCACTCGAACGTGCTTTCGAGATCATCGATGCGGCAGCAAAAACAGGCGCACATGCCCTAAAGATACAGACCTACACTGCTGACACCATGACACTTGACCTGAAACAAGGTGAATTTCTCATCGGGGATAAAAACAGCTTATGGCAAGGCAGATCACTCTACGACTTATATGAAGAAGCACACACACCCTGGGACTGGCACAAACCGATCTTCGACCGTGCTCGTGAAAAAAGGGCTCATACCTTTCAG
>NW_014604791.1:0-412 GCF_000485595.1 Priapulus caudatus | reverse complement strand
ATTGTCTTCGTCAGCAGCAACGACCACGAACCAGAGGTTGAAATGATGAAAGCGTTCGTAGTTGTGATTGACCTCGGCAAACTCGCTGACGATTGCCGCGATGTCTTCGAGGTCTGCTTCGTCAACCGCCATCGCCGCGAGTGTGCTCACGCCAACTCGGTTAGGCTTGAAAACCGCACCGACGCGACTGATGACGCCTTCATTTTGAAGACGTTTGAGATTTTCCAGTACGGTTGCTTCGTAAACACCCAGCTCTTTAGCGATGTCTGTAAAAAGGCGTCGGAGACAATGGCAGTTCGTGTTGGAAGTCATTCAGCAGCCGCTGTTCGAGGGCGGAGTACTGTCTCATAAACCGATCCTGTGCGCGCGTGCGGTAAAGAATATACCGCTGGGTTTTTTTCGCCGAAATAGT
>NW_014604790.1:0-412 GCF_000485595.1 Priapulus caudatus | reverse complement strand
CAGCTAGATACTTCAGGCAAAGTTTCGAGGCATTGGCTACCAGACTGAACATCGATTCACCGAAGAATATTCCGCCTAAAGAAACGCCATAAACGCCGCCGACAAGCTCGTTATCGGCATCACGACACTCAATTGAGTGCGCAAATCCTGCTTTGTGCATATCGAGATAAGCCTGAACCATTTCTTCAATAATCCATGTTTCTGGCTGAGTTTTACGCGGCAGAGCGCAATTTCGAATGACCTTTTCGAAATCATTATTTCGAGTGATGTGGTACCGCTGTTGGCGCGAAAGTCGCTTTAGACTTCGACTGGTATGAAATTGACTGGGCAACAACACGGTTCTAGGCGCGGGAGACCACCAGAGAATTGGTTCGTTTTACTAAACCAGGGGAAGATGCCCTGGCGATAAGCG
>NW_014604789.1:0-412 GCF_000485595.1 Priapulus caudatus | reverse complement strand
GCATGCATGCACGCACACACACGTCACGTATACATGCACGCACACACGCGTCACGTATGCACGCACACATGCATGTATGCACACACGCGTCACGTATGCACGCACACATGCATGTATGCACACACGCGTCACGTATACACACACACATGCATGTATGCACACACGCGTCACGTATGCACGCACACATGCATGTATGCACACGCGCGTCACGTATACACACACACATGCATGTATGCACACACGCGTCACGTATGCACACACGCATGCATGTATGCACACACGCGTCATGTATGCACGCACACATGCATGTATGCACACACGCGTCATGTATGCACGCACACATGCACGCACGCACACACGCGTCACGTATGCACGCACACATGCATGTATGCACACACGCGTCACGTATACA
>NW_014604788.1:0-412 GCF_000485595.1 Priapulus caudatus | reverse complement strand
AGCTATCCCAAAACAGATAGGGGATCCTGTGTTTTCCTATACAGAAGTTGCTGCTGGAGACCTTTATATCAAATATGCATAAGACTAAAAAGTTTGATCAATATGACTTATCCAGTTAGTTGGTCAAACTTGTTACTTTGCATGTGAGCCTAAAGCCCACACAACCAGTCTCACTCAATTAGTGTGTAACTCCTTTATGCACTATCAGGCTCTGATACATCATCATCTTGCTTTCGTTGCTTTATTTCATGTACCAATTCACGAGCAACTGATTTTCCTGCCTTAAATTGTTCACTAAAATACGCTCTAGCCGAGTTCGGGCTAAAGTCCTGCAAGGTTCCACCATCTTCAAAGTGTTTGATAAACACTTGACCTATTGCATAGCTGATCGCACCAGAAATCACTGCGACAC
>NW_014604787.1:0-412 GCF_000485595.1 Priapulus caudatus | reverse complement strand
TACGTACGTTATAACTATATTGTTGCGTTACGTGTGGGAAAGTTTCATGGTTATGTCTAAATGATGATCTTGATTGCTACCGATGCTATCGCTCGGTCATGCGAGTCGCCAGGCGAACAGAACATTTAACGGTGAAAAATTAGATATTAGCTGTTTCAGATTATTTTTGTCTCTCTGTTCCTTGGTGAAGGTTACTCCCAGGCTTGCCTTCCCCACTCCCCACCATAGAGATAGAGAGAGAGAGCCAGCGAGCGAGAGAAAGGCCTCGCGTTCTCTCTCTCTTTATTTCTCGCTCTCTCTCCCCCCTTCTCTTTCTCCTCGTATCAATTCTTAATTTTATAATATAGTATATAATAATTAATATTGTATACATATTTATATTGAATACTAATAATATATATATATATATATG
>NW_014604786.1:0-412 GCF_000485595.1 Priapulus caudatus | reverse complement strand
GCGTGTTGCTGTGATCGCAGCGTGTGGGATTAACCTGGCCCCGATGTCAGAAACGAAATTAGTCTTCATTTTAGACTTTTTCTATTAGACTGTCGATAAATATATCGTAAAGTTGCGAATGTAAAAATTCGGGGAAAATTTCCTCATAATGTGATGACAATCTGTGATTGAAATGTCACTGAAGATATGCCTCTCACTGTTTCACGTGATAACTCGTATATATGCCTCTCACTGTGATAACTCGTAGGGCTGTGTTAGTGCGTCGGCGACCGATGGCGCGTGCGTGTATCTAGATGTTTGCAACTTTGCAGGGAAGGACGATAGGTTCGCCCGTGCGCGCTGCCATCGGAGGGCGCCACATGTCGACGGGGGCGATCCCCATTGCAACAGCAGAGGCTGCGAGGTTAGGCGC
>NW_014604785.1:0-412 GCF_000485595.1 Priapulus caudatus | reverse complement strand
CCAATACCAGTGACTACGACACGTTTCATGGAGACCTCTTAGAAGTTGTCTGTTGACGTGAACAAACCAACTCGCAAATCTTTTGCTGTGTAGATTTCTTTATCATCGACAAACATTTGCGCATCGGCGATGCCCAAAATAAGTTTGCGGGTGATGACACGTTTGAGATGAATTTTGTAGGTTACTTTTTTTGCTGTAGGCAGAACCTGGCCGGTGAACTTTACTTCCCCACAACCAAGTGCTCGGCCGCGACCGGGGTTGCCCAGCCAGCCAAGGTAAAAGCCGACTAACTGCCACATAGCATCAAGACCAAGACAGCCAGGCATAACCGGGTCGCCAGGAAAGTGACATTCGAAGAACCATAGGTCTGGATTGATATCCAGCTCGGCAATGATGCAGCCTTTACCGTAAT
>NW_014604784.1:0-412 GCF_000485595.1 Priapulus caudatus | reverse complement strand
CCCGGAAGCGTTGCATCATGTCATCCATATTGTTAATGCCCATCTCTTCAAGAGAGCTATCGAGGAACATCGAAGAGTAGAATCCTGGAGCATGGTGTCCTACTTCAGTAACAATATTGGTGTGGCCAAGCATCATCAGAGAAGCATGTGCTTCAGCACTGGATGCAAATCCGCCTGGGTGGCCGCTGCCTTTTGAACCTGTCACCTGCAAAGTGAGGTAACGCAATGCATCTGCTGCCAGTAATGTCTGATACACGCTGTCATCATCTTCGCTGTTCTGGATTGCATTTTGGCCTTCGGCGATGGCTGCCTGAGATGCATGCTTGTCAAAATCAGGCCATTTTTCACCGAAGTGCTGTATGCCTTGGCAAAAATTAGGAATTGTTGAATTGTCGTTGCTGCTCATAGTCGT
>NW_014604783.1:0-412 GCF_000485595.1 Priapulus caudatus | reverse complement strand
ATATATATATATATATATATATATATATATAATATGCGATATCGTTCAATTTCGACGACGACCAATTATACGAATAATATCGACGTAAGAGAATCGAACGACGTGCCCACTATACATACGCCTATACTTACTTGCAAGCCAAACTCCGTCAGATATTGCTGGCGGGTTCCAGCGTGATGGGCGTTTGGTAGCGACGGTGGAATGTCCGTACGCGACTTCTTCTTTGCCATGGCGGCCGCCTGTGTCTTTCGTCGCTTAGCGACCTTGCTGATGTATCCCACCGCAGCATACTCAACGAGCGAGGCGAACACCATCAGATAGCAGATTCCGAGATACATGTCAATACTTTTTATGTACGATACCTAGAAAAATATACGATATATGTAAATAAATAAATAAATAAATAAATAAA
>NW_014604782.1:0-412 GCF_000485595.1 Priapulus caudatus | reverse complement strand
GAAGGTGGATCCCTCCTCCTCCCTTTCCTGTGGTGGTGAGAAGGAGGGCATCCCTCCGCCACCTCCTCCTCCTCCTCCTTCTCCTCCACCTTCTCCCCTTCCTCCACCACCTTCTCTTCTCGTTCTCCCCCTCCTCCTCCTCCACCTCCTCTCCACCTCATCCTCCTCCTCCACCTCCTCTCTTCCTCTCCTCCTCTCCTCCTCTCCTCCTCTCCTCCTCCTCCACCTCCTCTCCTCCGCCTCCTCCACCTCCTCTCCTCCTCCTCATCCACCTCCTCTCCTCCTTCTCCTCCACCTCCTCTCCTCCTCCTCATCCACCTCCTCTCCTCCTCCTCCTCCACCTCCTCTCCTCCTCCTCCTCCACCTCCTTTCCTCCTCCTCCTCCACCTCCACCACCTTCTCCCCACCTTCT
>NW_014604781.1:0-412 GCF_000485595.1 Priapulus caudatus | reverse complement strand
TCTCTCTCTCTCGCTCTCTCTCTCTCTATCTGTCTCTCTCTTTCTTTCTCTCGCTCTCTCTCTTTCTCTCTTTCTCTCTCTCCCTCCCTCTTTCTCTGTGTGTGTGTGCGCGAGTGTGCGTGCGTGCGTGCGCGCGTGTGCGTGCACGTGCGTGTGTGTATTTCATCCCCGCCCACGAAGTGACGGTACATCACTGCTGTATGTACGCAGCAAACGTCGTAAGTACTCGTACAGCACGCATTCTGTGTGGCGTATGGGTGACCGTTGTAGGGATGAGGGTACACGCTCTGCTATAGCACACCCGCATTCGCGCTGCCTTCACGTCAAAATCAATGAGAAAAAAAATCGCAAAAATCTATACACACTGCAAAGCACACTGTAACGGTAAACCTGCACACGACCTATCGCGAAG
>NW_014604780.1:0-412 GCF_000485595.1 Priapulus caudatus | reverse complement strand
TTGCTGCTGCTGCTGCTGCTGTTGGCGTTGATGTATTGTTGTTGTTATTGTTGCCGCTGCAGCTGCTGCTGCTGTTGTATTGTTGTTGTTGCTGTTGTTGTTGTTGTTGTTGTTGTTGTTGGCAGCAGTAGCAGGAGCAGTTGCAGCAGCAGCAGCAGTTTACGTTGATGTAGTTATTCTTATGGTTGTTGCTGTTGTGAATGATGACGATGATAATGACTATATCTATTATTATGCATTTTACAGAACTTGTACATGGCCGTTGCGCTATACGCTCCAGCACTGGCGTTGGCTCAAGGTACAAATATAAACTAATATACAACGAATAAATACGACCTAAACATACTAGATATTCTCCTTACCAGAGTAATATGAGCAGATATGTTTGAATAATATATATATATATATATAT
>NW_014604779.1:0-412 GCF_000485595.1 Priapulus caudatus | reverse complement strand
ACACACACACACGCACACACGCACGCACGCACGCACGCACGCACGCACGCACGCACACACACACACACACACACACACACACACATACATATATATATATATACATGTATATATATCGGCCTATCGGGCAGCTAGGTAACCGCGGAGAAGTGAAAGCTACGCACTCGGCTGCGCTCAGTGAAAGTGCATCAACCCCGGGGGGTTCGACCGGAGCTGCGAGCGTCTGTCAGTGCCGATACAATGCAGGCGGAGCCGCGCCCGCGTTATATATTCAGTCGCATCTGTATAACCTCATTAGCTATGCATGCGCGCCGTAACCGGAACAAAGAACTGCGATTTAGCACCGAGAGAAGGGGGGAACCTCTAGAATAGTAATTATATAATACAATATATATTATATATATATATATAT
>NW_014604778.1:0-412 GCF_000485595.1 Priapulus caudatus | reverse complement strand
GGTGTTTTAAGGGTGTCTCTGAAAATTCAGATTTCTAAGAAAGGAGAACACACACAGCTTAATTGTGTCAATTTTGATTGCATAATCTTGGCACAAGGAAAGTCACATTTCCGTTGCTTTCATCGAATAATGCGCTCCTAAACTTAACAGTTACTTACATGATTAAGTTAAATTTTTTGTTTGTCGACGTTTTAGTGTCACTGTTTAGGTCTCTGCTAATTAAATCAATAATATTGATTCTCCCCTTTGCGGGAATGACAAGTTAATCAGCATGCTCCTAAAACATACGATGATTCTAATAGTCGCGCGTTAAGCCGTCTATTGGAATTTGAATTTAACGCTAACGGAGCATCCAATGTACAGTCGACTATTAAGTAAGTTGTTGGTATTTGCAATAGCTTTTAGCAGTTTC
>NW_014604777.1:0-412 GCF_000485595.1 Priapulus caudatus | reverse complement strand
GAGATAGATCGAGAGAGAGAGAGAGAATTAGAGACAGAGAGCGCGACAGAGAGAGAGAGAGAGAGAAAGAGAACACGAATATGCTACAGAGCCGGGGCGAGTTAGGGAACCCGTACGCAAACATATAATACCTCACATATACATATATACAGTATTCGGGTGCTGCTGATGTTGGTGCATGTGTGAGAGTGCATGTGTGCATTGGTGCATGTGTGGTTAAGAGCGACAACTAGAAATACTAACAAAACTGACGCCTTCAACCGAAGCAATGCAATTCCCTACACGTCGCCGACTTCTCCCTCCCTCCCTCCCTCTTTCCCTCCCCGTCTCTTTACATGTTTGCGATCCATTTGACCTTCTCAGGTATGGTGCTTCCACCCTCCCTCCCTCCCTCTCTGTCTCTCTCTCCTTA
>NW_014604776.1:0-412 GCF_000485595.1 Priapulus caudatus | reverse complement strand
ATGGATAAACTAATAGGATGGATGGATGGATAAATTAATAGGATGGATGGATAAATTAATAGGATGGATGGATGGATGGACGGACGGGCGGAGGGACGGACGGACGGAGGGACCAAAGAAATAATATAAGGAGTATAATATAGTATAAGTCTCTATATGTTTCTATCGGAGGGACGGCGGACGAATTGAAGGATGGACGGACAAATGGATGAATGAACGGGTGAATGAAAGCTCACGATAATATTGCGCATAAAGATTAACAGCAATTAACAGCAATATCACCAACAAATTACTGTTCAGTTTATCGCACTGACAATGTAAAATTGCGCACAATTTTTTCAAAATTAATTATACTGTCGCGACGGGAATGTTTAACTATGCTATTTATAACTGTGAGAGTGCTTACAAGTAC
>NW_014604775.1:0-412 GCF_000485595.1 Priapulus caudatus | reverse complement strand
TGCGTGCGTGTGCGTGTGTTTGTGTGTGTGTGTGCGTGCGTGTATGTGTATGTGTGCGTGTATGTGTGTGTGTGCGCGCTCATGCGCGTGCGTGCGTTCGTGTGTCTGTGTGCGTGTGCGCGCGTGCGCGTGAGTGCATGCATGCATGTGCGTGCGTATCTTGGCGACGTCTCGCGTGTACGCGTCAGTTAGATATGATACGTGACAGTCGAGTTACGATTACATTTTAGATATGAAGCGCAAGGATAGTGTCTCGATCGCTGTCCTCGCTGTCTGGCATCCATCAACATTTAACGACACCCCCCCCCCCTTCCCCCCTCATCCTCTTCCGTCTAACATATCTGACAGCACAGCGGATATTAAGGTCGGCATGTCCGCAGCTGCATTTATCTTCCCGTTGGTGATAAATAAC
>NW_014604772.1:0-412 GCF_000485595.1 Priapulus caudatus | reverse complement strand
TCTCTCTCTCTCTCTCTCTCTCTCTCTCTCTCTCTCTCTCTCTCTCTCTCTCTCTCTCTCTCTCTCTCTCTCTCTCTCTCTCTCTCTCGTCTCGTCTCTCTCTCCTCCTCCTCTCTCTCTCTCTCTCTCTCTCTCTCTCTCACACGATGAAATTTCAGTAAGCCCGCACCGTGCGGAGGCACGTGACCGGTAGAGGGAGCTTTAAGAGCTTCCGTGGATGGGAACGCACGTTTTGACGGACACACGTGGCTCGCACGTGTGCCTGGTCCTCTGCTACTGCTGCTGCTGCTACTACTGCTGCTGCTACTACTACTAATGCTGCTACTGCTGTTGCTGCTATTGCTGCTATTGCTGCTGCTGCTGCTACTGCTACTACTGCTGCTGCTACTACTAATGCTGCTGCTGCTGCTGC
>NW_014604771.1:0-412 GCF_000485595.1 Priapulus caudatus | reverse complement strand
TCATCATCATCACTGGTGAGAGAGTCCAGACACTCGCTCTCACCCCACGTCCATCTTCCCACTCGATCGCTCTCTGGTGATGAGCGCTCGAGGGCGTCCGTGCGTGTGGTACACTGACACCAGTAATCTCCTGCACTGATCTCCGATGGGGGGGGAACGCCGCCGCGTTGTGGCTCTCTCTCAGGAGCCGACGGTGTGTGCGATGAGATCCACTTCCCTTCTCCGTGTAAAGAGAAATAATTCCCGGAACACGAGAGCGCTCTCTCTCTCAGCGCTTTCCCCTCTCTCACCGACACCCGGGAACGCGGCTTCAGGGAAACGGTGGGTTTCCGGAGCGCAATCTGCCATCAAAACACAGTGGAGATCATCATCATCATCATCATCATCATCATCATCATCATCATCATCATCA
>NW_014604770.1:0-412 GCF_000485595.1 Priapulus caudatus | reverse complement strand
ATCCCAACGAAACCGTCAATAAACCTTATAAATTTGTTTTAACATTAGAAAGTGCACTTCAAGCAGATCAAGTTTTGTTGCTTGCTCAGCCTTAAGAACTCTGGAGTAAAAAGTAACTGACACAAAAAAGCCCACCAAAAGGCAGGCTCCGAAGTTTTTGTCTTAAGTGCTAGGAACTTATGACTTCTTCTCTACTGATGTAGCCGTTGTTGCTGCTTTTTCTTGAGCTTCAAGACGCTTTAGCATTTCTGTAGCTTGCTTAATTTGCGCTTGTAAAGCAGCTTTCATTTGCGAACTGCTTGCCACTGGAGCAACAGCGCGAGGAGCGTATGCAACAGGTGCAAAACCGCTGTTGTTACCTGAGAAGCTCTGGCCAGAACCATTTTGTGAGTTAGAACCTGTCGCATTACCT
>NW_014604769.1:0-412 GCF_000485595.1 Priapulus caudatus | reverse complement strand
CGCCAATTGCCCGCCGCATCGGCCTGCTCAATACGATGGTGTTCACGCATATTCCATCGAGCGTGTGCCTGATCGCTGCGGCTTTTACGCCTTCGCTGCCGTTGACCCTGCTGTTGCTGCTCGTGCGCAGCGCGCTGTCGCAGCTCGATGTGCCGACGCGCAGTGCCTACGTGATGGCCGTCGTGACGCCACCAGAACGACCGGCCGCCGCGAGCTTTACGGCGGTGCCGCGTAGCCTCGCTGCGGCAGTCGCACCGACGATCGCAGGCGGTCTGCTTGGCGCTGGATGGCTCGGCGCCCCACTGATAGCGTGCGGCGCGCTCAAGATTGCCTACGATCTCGCGGTGCTCGCCGCCTTCCGTCATATCAGGTCGGACGGAGGATCATCATGAAAAGTGCGCGCGCAGGTCAT
>NW_014604768.1:0-412 GCF_000485595.1 Priapulus caudatus | reverse complement strand
CTCGTTACCAGGGTACCTTCTCGTTACCAGGGTACCGTCTCGTTACCAGGGTACCGTCTCGTTACCAGGGTACCGTCTCGTTACCAGGGTACCGTCTCGTTACCAGGGTACCGTCTCGTTACCAGGGTACCGTCTCGTTACCAGGGTACCGTCTCGTTACCAGGGTATCGTCTCGTTACCTTTACTGTCTCGTTATCCTTACCGCCCTGTTACCTCTACCATATCATTACCCCTACCGTCTCGTTACCCCTACCGTCTCGTTACCCCTACCGTCTCGTTACCCCTACCGTCTCGTTACCCCTACTGTCTCATTACCTCTACTGTATGTCACCTCTACTGTCTCGTTATCTCTACTGTATGTTACCTCTACTGTCTCGTTATCTCTACCGTCTCATTACCCCTACTGTCTCAT
>NW_014604767.1:0-412 GCF_000485595.1 Priapulus caudatus | reverse complement strand
TCCTCTCCCTCTCCTCCCCCTCCCTCCTTCTCCCTCCACTCCCTCCCCTCCCCCCCTCCTCCTCTCCCCCTCCCCCCTCCTCTCTCCCTCCCCTCCCCCCCTCCTCTCTCTCTAACTCCGCGGCGCGTGGAGCACAGCAGTGCAGGGATCAGTCCGGCTAATTAGTACACGCCCTACCCGCCAGGGGGCTGCTCCATCGTTACTAACGACTGAAGGATAATGATGTAGCAGGTGCAGGCTGCGAGCCCTGCCACGCCCTGCCACGCCCTGCCTTCCCCCCCCCCGGCCCCGCTCTAATAAGTCAGCTGATCCATACATAGATAGACTTTGATGTTTATATCTGATGGAGAAACCGCTATAGCGTAGCGAGAGAAGGTCGGGTGACTGAGGAAGAGAGAGAGAATGGGAGAGT
>NW_014604766.1:0-412 GCF_000485595.1 Priapulus caudatus | reverse complement strand
CATCACAGTAACTTAAACGATACAAATCACACTTATGAAAATTCTCGTCGTTGGCGGCGCCGGTTATATCGGCTCGCATATGGTCAAAGTTATACACAAAAAAGACATCGATGTTCTCACGCTCGACAACCTCAGCTGCGGTTATCGTGACGCAGTAAAGTATGGTGAATTTATTGAAGGTGATCTTGGCAACCGCAGGTTACTAGACACCATTTTCACCGAACATGAAATAGATGCTGTCATGCATTTTGCCGCTTTCATCGAAGTCGGTGAATCTGTACGAGAACCAGCAAAATACTACAAGAACAATGTAGCAAACACCCAGGTACTACTCGATGCAATGATTCATCATAAAGTGCCTTACTTCATATTCTCATCCACCGCCGCAATCTTCGGTGAACCAGAATATACC
>NW_014604765.1:0-412 GCF_000485595.1 Priapulus caudatus | reverse complement strand
GATGAGCTAATAAATGAGTCAAATTATTTAGGCACATTGCATCATTTTTCCTTGGCGGCTCTGCAGTGCACGGCATTTGAACTTATCGCTTGTTTATGTTTTACATCTTACAGCTATCTACAGTGCACCCACAACATTAGTGCTTTGTAAGCACAAATTCTGATCCTACGTACTCACAGGTCACCTGTAGTGCTGCCAGTATTGCATCTTTATTTATGAATATGACGTGTAACTGAATTCCGTAGCATCAGCTAAGTGTTTAGGAAACATGTAAATATTCAACAGACACTCATGTTTACACTTTACACCATCATCAAATCAGTGTACCGTGAGTGCATTGTTATGTCTGTGTGTGTGTGTGCGTGTGCGTGTGCGTGTGCGTGTGCGTGTCTGTGTGTGTGTGTGTGTGTGT
>NW_014604764.1:0-412 GCF_000485595.1 Priapulus caudatus | reverse complement strand
GCGCTCGCTCGGTAGCAGGCTAGTAGCTGTATCGCTGTGGATAACGTGTGTGTGTCTAGCCCCTGCTACTGCTACTGGTGCTACTGCGGCTACAGCTGCTGCTGCAGCTGCTGCTGCTGGTGCTACTGCTGCTACTACTACTACTGCTGCAGCGGCTGCTACTGCTGCTTCTACTGCTGCTGCTGCTGCTGCTGCTGCTGCTGTCCCTGCCTCTGCTGCTGCTGCTGCTACTACTGGTGCTACTGCTGCTGCTGCTGCTGGTGGTGCTGGTGGTGCTGGTGCTGCTGCTGCTGCTGCGCTGACGGGGTTGATGCTGACAACGTCCTGCGGCCTTATATATATATATATAATATATGTGTCTGTGTCTACTTTCCTCCTCCCTCTCTATCTCCCTGTGTATCTCTCTCTCTCT
>NW_014604763.1:0-412 GCF_000485595.1 Priapulus caudatus | reverse complement strand
GCCACGCCCATAGTGCGTTTATCTATTTAGTCAACGAAGACAATAGCAAGTTAAAGCCATCGGCAGTTCGAAATAACCAACGGGAAACCATCCCCATTACTCTGAAAAATCTGCCTCTGAACAATCTGACCCAGCCCGTTGCCGAGGCGATTAAGTGTGGGAAGGTCGCTCAAACTTTGTTCGATACCAACAGCGATGCCACCGATTACTCAAAGGATCTGTGGCAACTTTGCCAGCAAATCGATGACGACAGATGCCAGCTTGTTGCTGTACCTCTGTTTAATCATAAAAGTGAACTTATTGGGGTATTGATGCTGTCCATGAAAGAACAGATTGAAAGCTCCTATCTGAGTTTTGTCAGCGCCCTGTCGGGAACTGCAGCAATCGCCCTCGAAAACCGGCAACTAATCAA
>NW_014604761.1:0-412 GCF_000485595.1 Priapulus caudatus | reverse complement strand
GTTGTCTACTGCGGTGATAATTGTGTTGGAGATTTTTAGTGCGCTTTCCTGGGTGCAGTTCTTGAAAATAATGCCAAATTCATCACCGCCCAAGCGTCCGAAAATATCGTTGCTTCGTATGCATGTTTGAATTACTGAGGCAATTTGAATAAGGCATTGATCACCTGCATTATGTCCAGCTGTATCATTAACTAGTTTAAAGTGATCCAAGTCTAAGTAACATAGTATGTGCTGTTTGTTATGATTGTTCGTTTCGTAAATATGATTTGTTAGTTCTATATCAAATGTCTCTCTATTTAGCAGGTCGGTTAATTTGTCATGGGCTGTTTGGTGTCTTATTGTGCTTTCCAATTGACGGCGCTGTGTTTCATCATGGAAAACAATAACTACACCTTCCGCTTTTCCTGATGTT
>NW_014604760.1:0-412 GCF_000485595.1 Priapulus caudatus | reverse complement strand
GTCCGTGAAAGGAAAAACCTGGAAACAACTATCAGGTATTCCGGATCAGCCCTACAGTATCGAAGCGGCAATCGAATCATGGCTACAATCAAAATCACCAGTGACTAACGCCAGCCCAGGGATCTGGCGTTGGATTGAATCCGCTCTAATCTATGTGCTTAAAAAATTCGCAATGACAACTCTGCAGGTATTGCAGGGGGCATTCATTGGTGCTTTTACCCTGGCAGATAAAATTGCCTACATTCTTGCAAAAGGTATCGAACTTGCAGATAGCATCAGCATCTGGGTCGAACATTTAATGCGAAAAATGATGCAGGCTTTAGGCATGAGCGTTGTAAAATCTAAAGAAGAGCTGACGCGTAGCCTGATCAAACATGTATTGAGACGCATAACAGAAGCAGCGAGTAGAAAC
>NW_014604759.1:0-412 GCF_000485595.1 Priapulus caudatus | reverse complement strand
GGTAGAAGTAATGCATGCCAAGCCGTTAACACCATTGATGTTCATGCCATCAGAACCACAAACCCCTTCCCCACATGACCGCCTAAAACTTAATGTTTCATCTTGCTCATCTTTTATTCGCAACAATGCAGCAAGCAACATCGTTCCAGGTTCAACATTATCAAGCTCGTACTCTTTATCGTAAGGTTTTTTGTCTTGCTCAGGATTATATCGATAGATTTTAAATTTCATTATCAATACACCCGTGGTTTTGGTGGGAAACTATCAACTGATAGTGGCTTCGTTCTTACCGGTTTATAATCCAACCCACCTTCATACGAATATAAACTGTGTCGCATCCACGATTTGTCATCACGATCAGGGAAATCCGTACGAGAATGTGCACCGCGACTTTCTTCTCTAGAAAATTTAA
>NW_014604758.1:0-412 GCF_000485595.1 Priapulus caudatus | reverse complement strand
TATATATATATATATATATATATATATATATATACACATACGAGTATGTATATTCATAGATCTGATTCCCTTTGTAGCACAACTAAATCCTATTATAAACGGCCATTGAACATGGAATTGCCCTTAGTACAGGAAATTACTAGGTACGAAGCAAGTCAAAAATCATATGACGATTCTTGTATTTGCCCAAATACCTATCCTGCACACTAGGCTGCTCATTTCCTGCACACTATGCTGCACACTAGGCTGCACATCAGCAATACAGCATAGCAGCATGGCAAAGCATAGCATAGCATCGCATATCATAGCATCGCATAGCATAGCATCGCATAGCATAGCATAGCATCGCATAGCATAGCATAGTATAGCATAGCATCGCATAGCATAGCATCTCATAGCATAGCATAGCATC
>NW_014604757.1:0-412 GCF_000485595.1 Priapulus caudatus | reverse complement strand
TCCAGTTTCGACTCTGTTAAGCGGTGCCTGAAGATTAAAGACTCCAGTTTCGACTCTGTTAAGCGGGTGCCGGAGGAATCAAAGACTCCAGTTTCGACTCTGTTAAGCAAGTGCCTGAGGAATCAAAGACTCCAGTTTCGACTCTGTTAAGCGGGTGCCCAAGGAATCCAAGACTCCAGTTTCGACTCTGTTAAGCGGGTGCCTGAAGAATTAAAGAGTCCAGTTTCGACTCTGTTAAGCGGGTGCCTGAGGAATTAAAGACTCCAGTTTCGACTCTGTTAAGCGGGTGCCTGAGGAATTAAAGACTCCAGTTTCGACTCTGTTAAGCAAGTGCCTGAGGAATCAAAGACTCCAGTTTCGACTCTGTTAAGCGGGTGCCCGAAGAATTAAAGACTCCAGTTTCAATTCTGTT
>NW_014604756.1:0-412 GCF_000485595.1 Priapulus caudatus | reverse complement strand
TTGAAACACGAAAACTGAGAGTACTCCGAGAAAGATATTCCGAGAGAGGGATTCGAGTATTTTATTTATAAACGTAAGCCGCTGGGGAGATCTACACATTAACCAAAGTAAACCACTAAAAGTTGGAACCATATTTTGGACGCAGTAACAGCTGTTTGCGATTTCGGCGGTTTAGCCCGCGCGAAAGGGCGTTTGTTTATGTATAATACAATGTTAAAATAAACAGCGCGGCAGACGGCGATGATGGCAATAAGAGGATAGCGGTTTATGTTACGTCATTGATAAGAGGACAGCGGTTTATGTTACGTCATTGATAAGAGGACCGCGGTTTATGTAACGTCATTGATGGCAGCCGCCTGTGTCTTCGTTGGAGCGTAAACACTCGAAGCTACGCGCAGCAGCTGCTCTCTCT
>NW_014604755.1:0-412 GCF_000485595.1 Priapulus caudatus | reverse complement strand
CAACCGCAGCCCTGACCAGTAATCGTAGCACCCAGCTTACAGTAGACCAGTGGTCCTACAGGAACCTACCAGATTGACTGTAGTAACTAGACTGACCAGTGATCCTACAGGAACCTTCCAGCTTTACTGTAGTAACTAGACTGACCAGTGGTCCTACAGGAACCTTCCAGCTTTACTGTAGTAACTAGACTGACCAGTGGTCCTACAGGAACCTACCAGCTTTACAGTAGACAGTGGACTGACCAGTGGTCCTACCAGCTTTACTGTAGTAACTGAACTGGACTGTATCCTGCTGTGGCAGCCTCACACCGACTGATAGACACTGAAGTGGAATCAATTTGCTAACATCTAGACTGTCATACTATCATACCTTACTCTCATGCGCCGACTTGTCGTATGAATTCAACTGAGA
>NW_014604754.1:0-412 GCF_000485595.1 Priapulus caudatus | reverse complement strand
TCTCTCTCTTCTCTCTCTCTCTCTCTCTCTCTCTCTCTCTCTCTCTCTCTATATATATATATCTCTATATCTTTCTCTCTTTCTATCTTCCTCTCCTACACCCCCCCCCTCTCTCTCCTTCTATCTTCCTCTCCATCCCTTTCGCTCTATCCGCGATAGGCAATTAAATATGACTGACGTGCCACGACCATTCTATAAGCCAAGCGGAATGGCCCCGGGAGTGTTTGACGCAGCATGGTGGTGATATGGTGTGTGAGTGAAGGGAAGGGCGGTAGGTTGGGCACAGGAGATGAGACTGTCATACTCAGATCTCTCTCCCTCCCCCCCCCTCCTCTTTCACCCTCTGCCTCTCGCTAGCTCTCTCTCTAGCTCCCTCTCCCTCTCCCTCGTCCCCTCTCTCTCTGTATCAATC
>NW_014604753.1:0-412 GCF_000485595.1 Priapulus caudatus | reverse complement strand
TTTTCACGCGCCCCGTGCTTTTTCAAATATTAATTCAGCCTTCAATCAGATATCGCGAAAATCTCATCCCAATATTGGCGCACGCCGCTACGCGACGGTTGATGGCGTGCTTTCAAAATCGCAACGAGAAATAAATCAAGTCAAATTTTGGAAGTTCGTTGATCGTCGTCTCCTTCCTGTCCACACACAGGTACTCGCGCGTTAACAACTGCAGTTGCAACTGTTGCGCAGCCTATGCGTGCGTGAGCGGAGTGGCAGCAGCAGCCGCAGCAGCAGGAGCAGCAGCGGCCGCAGCAGCAGAAGGAGCAGCAGCAGTAGCAGCAGAAGGAGCAGCAGCAGGAGCAGCAGCAGCCGCAGCAGCAGAAGGAGCAGCAGAAGGAGTAGCAGCAGTAGCAGCAGCAGCAGCCGCAGC
>NW_014604752.1:0-412 GCF_000485595.1 Priapulus caudatus | reverse complement strand
CATAAAACCTGAAGGGTCTTCCATTCCGTTAGAAGGAAAGTCACCATAGGTTAAAAAGTTACCCAAACCTTCACCACGGCTTCCCCAATCTTTGTAATAACTAGCTATCGCCAAAGTGTCTGGCACGTAAACCTGATCAACAAACGTCATCATCTGCGTAATGATGTCTTGCACCTGAGAAAGCTTTTTCATGTTGATAGCAGAATCCGAATTCAAATCAATCGAACAAGGTACGCCACCAACAACAAAATTAGGATGCGGATTTTTACCACCAAAGATAGTTTGTAAGCGCGCAACATCACGTTGCCAAGTTAACGCTTCTAAGTAATGAGATACCGCCATCAAATTTGCTTCTGGAGGAAGTTTATATGCAGGATGTCCCCAGTATGCTTTTGCAAAAATACCTAACTGG
>NW_014604751.1:0-412 GCF_000485595.1 Priapulus caudatus | reverse complement strand
GCCTATTCTTTATGCTTAGGCGGATCAAGATTTAGCCTCTCTTTTAAACTTCTGCGTTAGAATTGTATTTTAAGACATACCAACAAAGGACTTTATTTTTAAGGGCTGCATTAGATGGTATTGATGAGCCTAAAATAAAAGCTTATATTGATGCTTCCGAGCTTGAAGGCTGGGAACTAAGAGCAGCTTGGGACGATTTCAAACTTGGTTTAAAACACAATAATGAGTTTGAAAAATTGCTATTTGTGGAAATAAAAAGTGGCAAGAATACAGTGCGAAAATCGGCTCTTGGTTTATGTCTGGTGAAATAAAATATTTTGATAACGAAACAGAAGCAATGACTTGGTTACAAAATTAGGCATCGACAAAGATATAACAATTAACCGTTCGGGCTAATGCTGGCCTTAGGGCA
>NW_014604750.1:0-412 GCF_000485595.1 Priapulus caudatus | reverse complement strand
TATTCTGAAACCTCGTTCTCATGCTACGCGTCTCGCTTTAGATATCATCCCGCAGTTGGTGAAGCACAGTCCCGACACGATCCTACTGATTGTCTCCAACCCTGTCGACGTGCTCACCTACGTCGCCTGGAAAATATCGGCAGCGGAACCAACCTGGATTCCTCTCGCTTCCGGTTCCTCATGGGGGAGAGGCTGGGAATAGCTCCATCTAGCTGTCATGGATGGGTGATCGGGGAGCATGGAGACTCCAGCGGTAAGGTTATGTTTACAAACGGTAGCAAGAACTAACTCAAGAAAGAGATATATATTTGGTGTGTTTACGAAGGCGAATGCACAACGATATTGAAAACAGAAATGCGACCTAAAAGTAAGCGCACGTCAACTGGCATGCGTGAGGTTATCATTACATCGT
>NW_014604749.1:0-412 GCF_000485595.1 Priapulus caudatus | reverse complement strand
GTGTGTGTGTGTGTGTGTGTGTGTGTGTGTGTGTGTGTGTGTGTGTGTGTGTGTGTGTGTGTGTGTGTGTGTGTGTGTGTGTGTGTGTGTGTGTGTGTGTGTGTGTGTGTGTGTGTGTGTGTGTGTGTGTGTGTGAGAAGGAGAGATAACGAGAGAACGAGTTTCTGTATTCTTCTGCTAGTGTATCTCACGCGTCTCATTAATTGTTTGCTATAATATTACATGCATAGCAGGAGATCTGTGTGAAATGGCCCCCTGCAGTCGATGATTACTCAGCCAGAGCGTGCTGTAGAGATGTAGGGGGTGAGACTGAGAAAACACGAGGACTAGCTGCTGTATAGTGGATAAATGACAATTGCACATCTTTTTTCCTTCTTCCTTCCACCTCTTACGTCTCTCTCTCTCTCTCTCT
>NW_014604748.1:0-412 GCF_000485595.1 Priapulus caudatus | reverse complement strand
GTGTGTGTGTGTGTGTGTGTGTGTGTGCGTGCGTGCGTGCGTGCGCGTGCGTGTGCGCGTGCGTGCGTGCGTGCGTTTGCGCGTGCGTGCGAGCGTGCGTGCGAGCGTGCGTGCGTGCGTGCGTACGTGCGTGCGTACGTGTGTCCGTGCGTGTGTGCGTGCGTGCGTGTATGTGTGCGTGTGCGTGTGCGCGTGCGTGCGTGCGTGCGTGTGTGTAGAGGTGGCATGCAGCGTATACACTTGTGGATTAATGCAATATTCGAATTAATAAAAATAAAAAAGAGCTACAACAAGAACAGCAGCAGCAGCAACAAGCAGAAGGAGAAGAAAGAGGAGGAGGAGAAGAAGAAGGAGGAGGAGGAGGAGGAGGAGGAGGAGGAGGGGAGGAGAAGAAGGAGAGGAGAGGAGGAGG
>NW_014604747.1:0-412 GCF_000485595.1 Priapulus caudatus | reverse complement strand
GTGTGTGTGTGTGTGTGTGTGTGTGTGTGTGTGTGTGTGTGTGTGTGTGTGTGTGTGTTAGATCGCTGATGTATGATCCTATGCGTGTGTGTGTGTTAGGGCAGCACTACGTCGCGCCATGGACACCTGGTCACGCGCCCTCAACGATGAGCTTGGTCGGCCCGTCTCAGCTTCACAGAAGCCTCACCCTACGAACCAGGCGACATCAAGTTCCGGTTTGTAACAGGTAACCACATGATGCTAACTACATGCACGTCTTACCGCGACGCTGCCTCGCAGCGAGGTATGGAACTCGCAAATATAATAGACGTGCATGTCACGTAACAACAGCAGCCGACACGATTTCTCATATGCGCAGCGGAAAAATGTAAGAGAGAGAGAGAGAGAGATAGAGAGAGAGAGAGAGAGAGAG
>NW_014604746.1:0-412 GCF_000485595.1 Priapulus caudatus | reverse complement strand
ATGCCGCGTTTATTCAAGGAGAGCTTGAACGTGCTCAGGCTCTAGAATTATGCGCCATGTCTGAACGCAGCGGCAGACGTTTATTAAGCCAATTAAAAGCAGAAGGCTTGCTGAGCGAAACCAGCAGTAAATCACCCTTGCGTTGGGAAATTCCCGAACACGCAGAAGCATGGTATTTTCCTGATCTAGCACCCTTGGTTTAATAACAGGACACATCGTATGGCGGGTAAAACAAGCGAACTCACATTCCAAAACGACATAATTTGTCAATTAGTCAAGAAGGGCTGGTTATTGGGAAAACCCGAACACTACAACCGTGAATTGGCATTATATGCACCTGATTTACTGGCTTTCGTCCAAGAAACCCAAGTGGTGCAATGGCAGAAGTTCTGCGCACTTTACCCACAAAATC
>NW_014604745.1:0-412 GCF_000485595.1 Priapulus caudatus | reverse complement strand
ACACACGACACACACACACACACACACACACACGACACACACACACACACACACACACACACACACACACACACACACACACACACACACACACACACACACACACACACACACACCCACCGCTTCACAGGGCGGTGGTGCACGGTAGTACTGGATCATTAAACATACATGAGCGGAACACCTGCAGCAATTCACACGCCCGCAGCAGCAGCGTACGTGTACATGTAGCGGCGTGGTCGGTCACGCAGTCAAACATTCACAAAAACAATGAATAGCTAAGTCAGTGATTGTTGGTAAAGAACGCAACGTGTGATGTTTTATTTCTTGTTTATACTCGTGTTCACAAAGTTCAATGTTATTGACAATAAATGATGTCCAAAATATCTATATATCTATCTATAAATAAATAAAT
>NW_014604744.1:0-412 GCF_000485595.1 Priapulus caudatus | reverse complement strand
CACACACACACACACACACACACACACACACTACACACACACACACACACACACACACACACACACACACACACACACACACACACACACACACACACACCACGTAAACACGTGTAAACACATGTAAGCACACGTAAACACAAACACAGAGACACAGGTAAACACGCAAATAGATACGTGAACACACGTGGACACACATGAACACACGTGAACACTGACACTTACCGGCACTACACACATGAAGCTACAGCGATCATCTATCCCGTGATACTCCGTGAGCACAACAGCAGCATAAGAAACCACATCACCGGTATACAGCAGTCCAGCATCCCCCTCTCTCACGTTATCTCTCTACCTATCTCTCTCGCGCTCTTTCCCTCTCCCTATGCCATTACCCCTCTCTCTCTCTCTC
>NW_014604743.1:0-412 GCF_000485595.1 Priapulus caudatus | reverse complement strand
CTCTCTCTTCTCTCTCTCTCTCTCTCTCGCTCTCTCTTCTCTACTCTCTCTCTCTCTCTCTCTCTCTCTTTCTCTCACTCTATTTGTCTTTTCCCCTCCCCTCTCTCCCCATCCCTCCCTCCATCTCTCCCTCCACTCTCTGTCTTCCACCCTCTTCCTCTCCATCCCCTTTGCCTTCCCCTACCTAATAATATATAATACAATTGATAAATGTCTAATTTATACAGTTAATAAATGTCTAAAATATATTATATAATTCATAAATGTCTAAAATGTAATACAATTACTAAATGTCTAAAAATATTATGTAATTTATTTAATGATTTATCATATAATGAAAGTGCCTAAATTGTCTGATCTGAATAAATTTTTAATAAATAATGAATTAATTATTATTTCGAAACAGACACTT
>NW_014604742.1:0-412 GCF_000485595.1 Priapulus caudatus | reverse complement strand
TGCATAATGCATAGTGCATCTGCATCATGCATAGTGCATACACTGTAGTGCATAGTGCATAATGCACTAATGCATAGTGCATATGCATATGCATAGTGCATAGTGCATAGTGCATAGTGCATAGTGCATAGTGCATAGCGCATAGGTGCACTATGCACCATGGACCATGCACCATGCACTATGCACTATGCACTATGCATCGTGCATCATGCATAGTGCATAGTGCAGAGTGCATAGTGCATAGTGCATAGTGCATAGTGCATAGTGCATAGTGCATAGCGCATAGCGCATAGTGCATAGTGCATAGTGCATGGTGCATGGTGCATAGTGCATGGTGCATACACTGTAGTGCATAGTGCATAGTGCATAGTGTATAGTTCATAGCGCATTGTGCATAGTGCATAGTGCATAG
>NW_014604741.1:0-412 GCF_000485595.1 Priapulus caudatus | reverse complement strand
AAAAAGGTTTAGATGCGATAGAGGAACGCGCGCGCAGCGAAATGGGCATGATTAAACAAGGTGAAGTCTATTATCAAGTTATTAAGCCTAAATCAGATAGCAAAGCTGAGTGAAGTAGCATGTCGAAAAACGCTGGCTTAAAACACTCAATTTGGGCATTAGTACCAGCCGCTGGCATTGGTAAAAGAATGCAATCAGATATTCCTAAACAATATCTTCTTTTAAATGGCCGTCCGGTCATTGAACATACAATAAATACATTGCTCGATAACGAGCATATCTCTGGTTTGGTTATTGCCTTAAATGCAAACGATGAGTATTGGCAAACGATTAACATTACCTCCAACAAACCGGTGCTTACCGCTGTCGGTGGTGAAGAACGTGCAAGCTCCGTTTTAAGCGGGCTTAATTT
>NW_014604740.1:0-412 GCF_000485595.1 Priapulus caudatus | reverse complement strand
GAATCACACCCCTAATCCCTACATCCCCACACGCTGCCCCACATCCTACACCCCTGCCCCCACACGCTGCCGCACATCCTACACCCCTGCCCCCACACGCTGCCCCACCATCCTAATCCTACCCCTGCCCCCACACTCCTGCCCCACACGCTGCTCCACATCCTACACCCCAGCCTCTCACCCCAGCCCCCACCCTACACCCCTACCCCATATCCCACACCCCTACGGCCAAGGCGAATGTACGGTACAGCAGACTCCACACTTATAGAATATAAACACGTGTTTAAGTGGTACTTTAGAGCGACAGCAGCAAGGCAGTGGGTGGGGGTGGAAAGATCGGTGGCGTGTTGACGGAGGGAGTTAGACCCTATCAACACGCAAAAAACCCACCTACCCCCAGCCACTCTCTCAC
>NW_014604739.1:0-412 GCF_000485595.1 Priapulus caudatus | reverse complement strand
GAGAGCACAAGCAATTAATAGAGGTGCTCTAAAGTAAATATAAACAATAATTATTAATTACTATTATGAATATTCTAATTTTAGGTGCAGGTCAGGTTGGTTCCAGTGTTGCTGAAAACCTGTCGTCTGAAGCTAACGATATTACTCTAGTTGATTCGAATGCTGTTTTACTCAATGACCTGAGTGATCGGTTAGATATACAGACGGTTGTTGGGCATGCATCGCATCCAGATGTTTTAGATAAAGCCGGAATTGGTGATGCGGATATGTTGATAGCAGTCACCAATAGTGACGAAACTAATATTGTGGCTTGTCAGGTTGCACACAGTCTATTTCACACGCCAACAAAAATTGCCCGGGTCCGTTCGCAAGAATACCTAAAGTACAAAGAATTGTTTGATGATGATGCATT
>NW_014604738.1:0-412 GCF_000485595.1 Priapulus caudatus | reverse complement strand
GCACAGACAATAAAGCTTGCGGTTTACTTACTGCAATAATGTGTTCATCTTGATAAACAATATCTATCGACATAATAAAAAAGGCCAGTAAACCCGACCTATAAATCTGGAGAAGCTAATGGATGTGTCTTATTGTAACTCAGCTATGACCTGCCTGGCATCAGCAACCAACGGATGTTTTGGATTATCATCAACAAATAACTGCAAAGTTTTTTTGCTCTCCACAATATTTCCCATTCCGCCTTGACTGATACCAAGAGCAAATTGTGCATTTGGTTTTAAATCACTATCTACATACTCATCCAAAAAGCCATTTAATGCTGTAACGGCTTTTTGTAAATCGCCATTTTCTGCATATTGTTGCGCTTGAGTATACCGCGTCAATTCATTGATATATGCTGGGTCATCTGTC
>NW_014604737.1:0-412 GCF_000485595.1 Priapulus caudatus | reverse complement strand
CTCTCTCTCTCTCTCTCTCTCTCTCTCTCTCTCTCTCTCTCTCTCTCTCTCTCTTTGGTGCGCATGATTTTATATGATAACTTTTCCCCTGTCACTGCTTAACCCCTACGTATATGTTTCTCAGAACTCATGATGTTTCCCCTACAAAGTGTCAATATATTTATTTATTGATTTATTGATTTATTGATTTAAAGACGGTATATTGGTAAAAGATATATCAACATGAGCTCGCAAGCTCCTCGCCGTAAAATTGTCAATAAGCTCTACAAGCTATGAGCTTAATAGAAAACCGAGTCTACTTATACATGATATATACTTATGCATGCCCGCTGTGGCGTGTTGTGGTGGACCCGTATTATATGTGGTTTAGTATATATATAGATATCAAGATATACCTATATATATATATATA
>NW_014604736.1:0-412 GCF_000485595.1 Priapulus caudatus | reverse complement strand
TGTCCGTGTGTGTGTGTGTGTGTGCGTGTGCGTGCGCGTGTGCGTGTGCGTGTGCGTGTGAGTGTACGTGTGCGTGTGCGTGCGCTTGTTCGTGTGCATGCGTGTGTGCGCGCGCGTAGGTGCATGCTTGCTTGTGTGTGCGTGCGTGCGTGCGTGCTTCCGGGTTCGTGCGTGCGTGCCTGCGTGCGTGTATATATGTATAACGGTAACATAATACTCTAACAGATGGCGATTATGAATGGGAAAGCGGCCAGTCGAGAGCAAAATAGCCAGTCGAGAGTAAAATAGCGTGCTAATGTGTGTATTATATATGTACATACATGTGTGCGTTGGCTAAACAACAGGAGAAACGTATTATCGTGTTACATATCCCCCCCTGCTTACTTATCCCCCCCCCCTCGCTGCTATATAC
>NW_014604735.1:0-412 GCF_000485595.1 Priapulus caudatus | reverse complement strand
CAACATTATTTGTCTCATGATTTGTCTCATTAACTCCTGATATATATATGTAGTTCCGGACGAGAAAAGTCTGTCTACGAGATAGCGGGAAGCAGAGAGCGCGCGATAATGAGGCTCTCTCTCTCTCTTTCTCTCTCTCTCTCTCTCTCTCTGGCGCAGCTGGTTTTACAGGCTCCGTGGCTAATTATGCAAATGGGGTTTCCGAGGAGTAAGAAGCGAAGCATATACAGAGGGAGAGAGAGGGAGAAAGAGAGATGGGGGGAGAGAGGGAGAAAGAGAGAGGAGGAGAGAGAGGGAGAGATAGATAGATAGATAGAGACAGATATAGATAGCGATAGAGAGATAGATAGATAGCGAGATAGAGAGATAGAGAGATAGCGATAGAGAGATAGATAGAGAAGAAGAAGACGAC
>NW_014604734.1:0-412 GCF_000485595.1 Priapulus caudatus | reverse complement strand
TGTTACGCATGCACCCGTACCTACACAAAAACGCACGTACGCACGCACACACACACACATACACACATACACAAACACACACACACACACACACACACACACTACTGCTGCTGCTGCAATCATTTATGACACACACTAAACCAACGCACCCACGCACTCACGCACGCACCCACGCACTCACGCACGCACCCACGCACTCACGCACGCACCCACGCACTCACGCACGCACCCACGCACTCACGCACGCACCCACGCACTCACGCACCCACGCACTCACGCACGCACACACGCACGCATATATAATCTCTTCGGATTGCATCGTCCATTGCTATATCATTCCAACAAGTGTATCCGGTGCGCGTGGTCATATTACCAGCAATATACCAGCATTGCTGCAACAGTAGACCCCAGA
>NW_014604733.1:0-412 GCF_000485595.1 Priapulus caudatus | reverse complement strand
TGCATACACTGTAGTGCAGAGTGCATAGTGCATAGTGCATAGGGCATAGTGCAGAGTGCATAGCGTATAGTGCATAGTGCATAGTGCATAGTGCATTGTGCATGGTGCATAGTGCATGGTGCATGGTGCATGGTGCATGGTGCATAGTGCATAGTGCATAGTGCAGTGCATAGTGCATACTGCATAGTGCATGGTGCATAGTGCATAGTGCATAGTGCATAGTGCAAGGTGCATGGTGCATAGTGCATAATGAATAGTGCAGAGTGCATAGTGCAGAGTGCATAGTGCATAGTGCATAGTGCATAGTGCATGATGCATGATGCATACACTGTAGTGCATAGTGCATAGTGCATAGTGCACAGTGCATAGTGCATATTGCATAGTGCATAGTGCATGGTGCCTAGTGCATATT
>NW_014604732.1:0-412 GCF_000485595.1 Priapulus caudatus | reverse complement strand
ATATATATATATATATATATATATATGCTTGCTCACATCAAACGCCATGTTGCCAAAACAACTAGGCAATTATTGTATCATATATATATAATAACGTTATTTAATAATAATTGTTTTGTTATATGTAAGGTCGGAAGTATATAACACTGGGGCTACGTGGGCATGACTGTGAATATGAAACAGAATGCAGCACATACTAGCCTTCGTGTGACCAGTAATTTGTAGTGTGAAGCGTAACTCAATGACCATTATTAGCTGAACGACAAACAGCGAGGCGGCCATCAATGGCGAGACAGTGTTTACGCGAGGTGGTAGCACCGCTCGACGGGCAACATTAATTTTCAGCAATATTCGCTTTTATTTCATGACACAGCGTATAGACACGGCCAGAGCACTGCTCTCTCTCTCTCTC
>NW_014604731.1:0-413 GCF_000485595.1 Priapulus caudatus | reverse complement strand
TATGTTGCAGTAGTAGTGCAGGTGAAATAAACAACAACATGTGGTTTTATCACTATGTTGCAGTAGTAGTGCAGGTGAAATAAACAACAATATGTGGTTTTATTGCTGTTCTGTACGGTAGGGCAGGTGAAATAAACAACAACATGTGGTTTTATCACTATGTTGCAGTAGTAGTGCAGGTGAAATAAACAACAACATGTGGTTTTATCACTATGTTGCAGTAGTGCAGGCGAAATAAACAACAACATGTGGTTTTACCATTGTGTTGTGCAGTAGTGCAGGTAAATAAACAACAATATGTGGTTTTATCACTATGTTGCAGTAGTGCAGGTGAAATAAACAACAACATGTGGTTTTATTGCTGTGTACAGTAGTGCAGGTGAAATAAACAACAATATGTGGTGTTTCTACTG
>NW_014604730.1:0-413 GCF_000485595.1 Priapulus caudatus | reverse complement strand
GTATGTACTTCTGCCACTTCGGCGTTAATTTCAAAATAATTTTTTTTACTACATGCATTAAAAAAAATGTATAAAGTTAGAAATTGAAAAAAAAGTCTTTTTTACTATTATTATTATTATTTATTACCGACCCCATTCCATCCCATCGCATCCAATCCCAAACAAGAAAAAATAATATAAATAATATAAAGATAAAAGACATGAAAATAAATCGGATCCTATGGGATGGCATAAGATGGCATGGGATGGCATGGGATAGATGAGAATGGGATGGGATAGCATGGGGTGGCATGGGGTGGCATGGGATGGCATGGGATAGATGAGAATGGGATGGGATAGCATGGGATGGCATGGGATGGCATGGGGTGGCATGGGGTGGCATGGGGTGGCATGGGGGGGCATGGGATGAGATG
>NW_014604729.1:0-413 GCF_000485595.1 Priapulus caudatus | reverse complement strand
TATATATATATATATATATATATATATATATATATATATATAAGGGAACAAGGGAATAAGCTTGTTGCTTTTCATACAGCCTGTACTGCGCGGTGACGTCACTGTATGAAAACAGGGCATACAATCTTGTCAGTAGTACAGCCGAGATGAATCACAATTTCTCTCCCAAACATTGATAGCTATATACTAACGTTAGTACTAACTTTATACTAATATTTACATCACTAACGTTTATACTAACATTGACAGTACTAACGTTTATATAACTGTTAGTATATATAGAGCAGTGATCCCATACACCGAGAAGTGACAGCAGCGCCACCGCCGCCCTAGATCACATCCCCTCTCTCGTACACAGAGAACTGACAGCAGCGCCACCGCCGCCCTAGATCACATCCCCTCTCTCGTACACA
>NW_014604728.1:0-413 GCF_000485595.1 Priapulus caudatus | reverse complement strand
TATATATATATATATATATATATATATCCTGTGATTACGCGTGGCGGGGAGCCGTGACAAGGGCTCTCACGTTGACCCACATGCATGCATGCATGCGTGCGTGCATCCATGCGCCCGCCTGTGTAAGTGCCACCAACCCCCCAGCTCCAGTCCGTCAGCAAAGTAGCAGAGCCTTCCTTTGAAGTACAGGGGCAGCAGCGTACGTCGCAGAACAGGCTGATCGCGCGCGTGCGCAGACGGGCTGGTGACGTCACCGCGTGGCTGTCGTGGAGGCGGCCGAGAGGGGGGGGGGGGTCATTTAAAAGGGTCAAAACAATTGCATTCGAAGCGAGAAGGAGGTACGAGAGAGGCAGAGAGAGTTGTAGAGAATGACAGAGAGAGAGAGAGAGAGAGAGAGAGAGAGAGAGGAGGGA
>NW_014604727.1:0-413 GCF_000485595.1 Priapulus caudatus | reverse complement strand
TACCACACTCACCTCTACCCACTCACCTCTACCCACCCCTCTACCCACTCACCCTCTACCCCACTCACCCTCTACCCCACTCACCCTCTACCCCACTCACCCTCTACCCCACTCACAACTCATTCCACAATCTTCCATCCTCTGCAGCAACAGCAGCAGTAGCAGTAGCATCACAGCAGCAGTAGCAGCAGCAGTAGCAGCACAGCAGCAGTAGTAGCAGCAGTAGCAGTAGCAGCAGCAACAGCAGCAGCAACAGCAGCAGCAGCAGCAGCAATAGCAGCAGCTGTAGCGGCAGTAGTAGTAGTAGCAGTGCAGCAGTAGTAGTAGTATCATCATCATCATCATCATCATCATCATCATCACTATCATCATCACTATCGTAATCATCATCATCATTATCACATCATCATCAT
>NW_014604726.1:0-413 GCF_000485595.1 Priapulus caudatus | reverse complement strand
TTTTGAAACTACGGGGATACAAAGTTGTGTGGGAGGCAGGTTATCTATATCAAGTTCGTTGTTACGAATTTGTATTTCATCAATGACATCGGTTTCAAAACTAAATAAATGTCCATCGATAGGAGCGTATTGGATACTGTTCGCTTGTTCTTCAGTAATACCGAAAATGCGAAATCAAATGCATTAAACCATCATCAGTAATTAACTGAATAGAACCAGCTTCCGCAGAAAAATGTTGTTTTAATAGAATAAGAAAGTCATGAAGTATATGATTTTCTGTGTTGGCAGAGCTTAAGCTACTAGTTATTTGGTAAAGCAGTGTTATTGAGGAATTGCTCCATTTGAATGATGATTGTTCAGCCATAAGGTATTAGTTTTAGGCTTTCGGTGGTACGTAGTTTGGATCACGAGGG
>NW_014604725.1:0-413 GCF_000485595.1 Priapulus caudatus | reverse complement strand
GTGTATATATCGTGGTACGGTGTGTGATCGCGTGTATATATCACGGTACGGTGTGTGATCGCGTGTATATATCGTGGTACGGTGTGTGATCGCGTGTATATATCACGGTACGGTGTGTGATCGCGTGTATATATCACGGTACGGTGTGTGATCGCGTGTATATATCACGGTACGGTGTGTGATCGCGTGTATATATCACGGTACGCTGTGTGATCGCGTGTATATATCGTGGTACGGTGTGTGATCGCGTGTATATATCGTGGTACGGTGTGTGATCGTGTGTATATATCACGGTACGCTGTGTGATCGCGTGTATATATCGTGGTACGGTGTGTGATCGCGTGTATATATCGTGGTACGGTGTGTGATCGCGTGTATATATTACGGTACGGTGTGTGATCGCGTGTATATAT
>NW_014604724.1:0-413 GCF_000485595.1 Priapulus caudatus | reverse complement strand
TTTAGTGCGAGAGAGAGGGTGCCTTGCTATAATGGTGACAGGCGGGGCGGGGTGGGTGGTGACAGTTATGATTGTGTCACCTGTAATTATGGGATGCGCACGTGACTACTACTACATTCCATCTTTTATGACAGACAAGGCAGCTGTATATATCTAGCAGTCGTGTTCCACGTAGTATGAACTGTGCGTGCGTGTGTGTGCGCGCGTCAACATGTGTGTGTGTGTGTGTGTGTGTGTGTGTGTGTGTGTGTGTGTGGTGTGTGTGTGTGTGTGTGTGTGTGTGTGTGTGTGTAGTAGTAGTAGTAGTAGTAGTAGTAGTAGTAGTAGTAGTAGTAGTAGTAGTAGTAGTAGTAGTAGTAGTAGTAGTAGTAGTAGTAGTAGTAGTAGTAGTAGTAGTAGTAGTAGTAGTAGTA
>NW_014604723.1:0-413 GCF_000485595.1 Priapulus caudatus | reverse complement strand
ACTATATATATATATATATATATATATATATATATATATATATATACGACGTTCCATGTTATGATGTATGTATTTATGTGATGAATGTTCCTAATTCGTTTCTCTCGTGCGTAGGTAACATCAACATGGCGCGGCTGGACATCTATTTCTTCCTGCTCGGTGCCGTACAGATGGTGAGCCTGTGCATCTTCGCTCCGTGCGCCTACAAGCTGGGAGTCAGCATGCACCGCCGCAAGCTGAGGCAGGCGCAGGAGGGGCTGTCGTCCGGAAGCTATCAGCGCTCGGACCCGCAGATTCACCAGATACAGGAGTGACGCGAGACGGATGATCGGCCGCATGCTGCGTGGCCAAATGCAGGACTTGCACTGAGAGACAGTTGTTCATGATGATGCCAAACATGGAGCTATGCCAAC
>NW_014604722.1:0-413 GCF_000485595.1 Priapulus caudatus | reverse complement strand
TCTCTCTCTTTCTCGTTCAGGCTCTCTCTCACTCTCTCTCACCTTTTTTTTATTCGCGCTTTCTCTTTTTCTTTCTCTCTCTCTTTCTTATTCACTCTCTCTTTCACTCTCACTCTCTCTCTCTCACACACTTTTCTCTTTCTCTTTCTCTCTCTCACTCACACTTTTCTCGCTCTTTAATTTTCTCTCTCTCCCACTTTCTAACTCTTGCTCTCTCTTTCTCTCTCGCTCTCCAATACTTGCTGAGATCGTGAACCGACCCTTTTTACCGCTAGATTTTATCTACTGCGCGTTCGCGACATGCGCCCCTCTGTTATCCGGGTTATCCGTTTCGTCGTGCTCAAATATTTGGCCTTATACTCAAAGCATCGAACACTGTCGAACAAACGATTTCTCACGTCTTTAGTTAATAC
>NW_014604721.1:0-413 GCF_000485595.1 Priapulus caudatus | reverse complement strand
AAAGGTAATCAGCAAGGCCTTCATGATGTGCCTGCAATATCCGCACTCTATGGGTAACGCCTGCGCCGGGCAAATCCCAGAAACCCAGCTCTTTTAATGTATCTACTGATGCCAGTACATCTCTGTAGGCGGGCAATACTAATCTGACGTCATCCCCTAACTTGCCGAGCGCGATAGGCAAACTGTGCACCACATCACCTAGGCCTCCCGTTTTTATAAAAGGAAAGGCTTCGCTGGCAGCAAATAAAATATTCATTCGCCTACCTTTTGGATATAAAGTGCAGCTAGCGGTGGCAATGTAATGGACAGAGAATGCTCGAAGTTATGCTCTTTTTTCTTCATGCTTTGAATTTCACTATTCTTAATATTTGCACCGCCGTACCAGTCGGTATCTGAATTAAATATTTCCTGAT
>NW_014604720.1:0-413 GCF_000485595.1 Priapulus caudatus | reverse complement strand
AATGCACCCTGCTACACTCGCCCACAGACACCCATGCACAGTGTGCAATGCACCCTGCTACACTCGCCCACAGACACCCATGCACAGTGTGCAATGCACCCTGCTACACTCGCCCACCCACGCACAGTGTGCAATGCACCCTGCTAGACTCGGCCACACCCATGTGTTATGCACGGGGATGGGGGGGGGGCGTCTGCTATAAAATGAATGTATACCATGACACGACCAGTAACATGTCCGCGCTATACCCAACTACTCAGCTGCGTAACAAAAGTACACAATCTATTATCCGAAATTCTGAAAACCAAAAAGCTGAAACACTTGACCAGACGAATAGATAGATAATTAAAAGAATATTAGAAAATAATTTATAAAAGAATAGAATATTAATGTGTTTGGCGTTATTCATACAT
>NW_014604719.1:0-413 GCF_000485595.1 Priapulus caudatus | reverse complement strand
TATATATATACATAATACAATTATGCATACATAAGGTTATCACAGCGACTTTCCACGAATGCTTTGTATCTCAAAGAGACGTGAGAACAGACGGTAGAATAGAATAAACATGGTGAAACCCAATCGCCCACAGCAGCGCACTGTGCGAGAGAGGAGAGACACGCAAACATGGCCGACTCACTCTAGCAGCGGCTGGATATCGAGCGGCTTGTCCCAGTGCTCGACGATCCCCGGCACGTGTCCGATGCCGACGACGCCGACGACGACAGAAGGCACGAACCCTGCAGCACAGCAAGCGCTGGTTAGTCAGACAAACACACGACGACGTACATTCACGCGAAGGCACGAACCCTGCAGCACAGCAAGCGCTGGTAGTCAGACAAACACACGACGACGTACATTCACGCGAAGGC
>NW_014604718.1:0-413 GCF_000485595.1 Priapulus caudatus | reverse complement strand
CCGGTATATCGACTTTGGCGGCGATTAAGTCCTGCCAGTAACCCAGCCTGAGTGCCCGCGCTGCCTGTCGCCAGGATAATCTGATCTATCTTTAAGTTGCTTTGGCTTATTTGCGGGACTATCTCGTTGGCGCAGCGGACGTAACCGTATGCACCAATGACGTTTGAACCACCGACTGGAATCAAGTAAGGGTTTTCTTCCTTCGGCCTTTAGTTTTTCAATCAGGGTATCTGCGTAGGCATTGCTATCATCATCAATGCTCAACTGGTGAATACCTGCGCCAAGCAAGCTGTCGAGTAACATATTGCCATTGTTGTAATAATCGGTCTTTGGCGTGCCTGCGACATCTTCCAGGATTAACTCACAACTAAAACCGAATTTGGCTGCTGCAGCGGCAGTTTGGCGAGCATGGT
>NW_014604717.1:0-413 GCF_000485595.1 Priapulus caudatus | reverse complement strand
TCTCTCTCTCTCTTTCTCTCTCCCTCTCTTTCTCGCTCCTCTCTCTCCTCCCCGAACACTTTTTCAAATCAATTTCATCTAATTGAGTTCCACGCCTTTTACGAAGCATAATAACGCTGCTCTCGGTTGCTGAAGTTAATGCCGGCAGCAATCAATCTAACGTTGAGAGCTAAAGGCTCGCTAAGGTTTCGCCAGTTTTAATCATCCTTTAATCACGATTCAAGTCGTAACAGAGCGAATTTCAACCTCCTCCCCTCCTCAGCGCCCCATGCTGCCCCCCCCCCCGCACGGTCGTCTTACCGCCCTCCTCACACATCAGCATACCTAGTGGCTAGTACCTACCACCATTCACCTCCCCCCACCCAGTATGCATCCTACCACCATCCACCTCCCTCCCCCCACCCAGTATGCAT
>NW_014604716.1:0-413 GCF_000485595.1 Priapulus caudatus | reverse complement strand
GATTACGCGCTAGAGAGAGAGAGAGCGTACGCGATTACGCGCTAGAGAGAGAGAGCGTACGCGATTACGCGCTAGAGAGAGAGAGAGCGTACGCGATTACGCGCTAGAGAGAGAGAGCGCGTAGAGAGGAGCGTACGCGATTACGCGCTAGAGAGATTACGCGCTAGAGACAGAGAGAGAGCGCGTACGCGGTAGAGAGAGAGAGAGAGCGCGCGTCTCTCTAGCGCTCTCTCTAGCGCGTAATCGCGTACGCTCAATCGCGTACGCTCTCTCTCTCTAGCGCGTAATCGCGTACGCTCTCTCTCTCTCTAGCGCGTAATCGCGTACGCTCTCGTCTCTAGCGCGTGAGAGGAGCGTACGCGATTACGCGCTAGAGAGAGAGAGAACGTACGCGATTATGCATGCGCATGCGC
>NW_014604715.1:0-413 GCF_000485595.1 Priapulus caudatus | reverse complement strand
TTCACGGCAGCGAGTGTCTCCATGATGTGTTTGCGTTCTAAAGTCTTCATATCACATGCCCCATTATCACGCTCTACTGCTGTCTCCTGAACTTCTATCTCAGGCAAGTTTAAATCTTCAACATTAATGGTATCCGTTGCTAAAATCATCCCACGTTGAATGACATTCTCCAATTCTCTGATATTTCCTGGCCACATATAGCTTTCAAGTTTAGCTACCGCTGCTTTTGACAACTTTATATTTCTTTTCGTTGACCCTTCATCAGAAGCATTAAGAATCCGCTGCGCTAGAGGTTCAATATCTAAAATACGGTCTTTCAGAGAAGGTATTTCCAATGGAAAAACATTTAATCGGTAAAATAAGTCTTCCCGAAAAGAACCCGCTTTAACCATGTTAAACATATTACGATTAGA
>NW_014604714.1:0-413 GCF_000485595.1 Priapulus caudatus | reverse complement strand
CATCCACCTAAGCTTTTCTGCTAGCAAGCTTAAGTCCTCAGCTCAAGCAGCCAACTCCCTATCGTCCATAGCAGGCAATATCAGCCGTTCTGCTACAGGCGAAGCTAATCCTTTTATCAATGATTCCTTGATTACCGTGGAAGCGGTGTATGAGTTTTCTTCCTCGGTACGGGGTGAAGGGAAGGGCGTTGAGGAGACGCTTGCAAATAATCAACTTATTGCTTTAGAAGCTAAAGATGGCGCGACGGTTTTTATCAGCGCCAGTAAATTACAGCAAGATATGGCTCGACTGTTTCCTGATGCTGTGAAAGCGAATACTTTAAATCTCGATGTATTAAATGACCAGGGGTCGAACTCTAGGGGCGTGGTGGATGACTTGTGGTCGAAGGTATCGATTATTGCCTTGGGTTCGG
>NW_014604713.1:0-413 GCF_000485595.1 Priapulus caudatus | reverse complement strand
TAGAGAGAGAGAGCGAGAGAGAGCGAGAGAGAGAGAGAGAAGAGATACGGGTCGATCATTCATCAATACACACTCGGCGTGCGTGCTGGCCCCTCCCCTCCTCCCACCCCCCTAAACGCCGCTACCGCCCCGACAGTTTTTGTCTCTCGAACCTTCCTTCTTTCCACCTCCCCTCCTTCCTTCCTTCTCCGAACAAAAGTAAGACGTTGAATAGTCTTAATCTCTCGTTTACATCTGCGAGCGTAAATGTGGAGCAGCCAACAATAGAGAATTAAACGGTCGGAAGCTGTTTTATATATACGAAGGGAGAGAGAGGGGGAGAAACGAGACAGAGAGGGAGAGAGGGAGGAGAGAGGAAGGAGAGAGGGAGAGAGGGGGGGAGAGAGCGAGAGAGAGAGCTCAGAGAGAGAGCG
>NW_014604712.1:0-413 GCF_000485595.1 Priapulus caudatus | reverse complement strand
AGCTGAAATACGGCATCACCGCTCCCGTCTCTCATGATGCTCCAGCATCTGGTGTCTCTGCATCCTCCTCATCCTCCTCATCCTCCGCCGCCGCCGCCGCCGGCAGCAGCGGCGCGGATGAAGATTGAAAAAGATGCTCTGCAGAGAGGGGAGAAGAAAGAGGGGAAGGGGGAGAGGAGAGGTAGAACGGGGGAGAGAAGAGAGAGGAGAGTCGGGGGAGAAAGAGAGAGAGGAAAGAGGGAAGGGGAGAGAAGAGAGAGGAGAGCCGGGGGAGAAAAGAGAGAGAGGTAGAACGGGGGAGAGAGGAAAGAGGGGAAGGTGGAGAGGAGAGGTAGAGCGGGGGAGAGAGGAAAGAGGGGAAGGTGGGAGAGGAGAGGTAGAGCGGGGCAGAGAGGAAAGAGGAGAGCCGGGGG
>NW_014604711.1:0-413 GCF_000485595.1 Priapulus caudatus | reverse complement strand
CCATGATATAGTGTTCTGGCAATACGATGTTTTCAGGCAAATGGAAAGTGTTATTAGACACTATCCCATAATCTAACGATAAATCATCTAAGCGATAAGACAAGGCTTGCGCGAGTATCTCTCGGTTACGGGTGATCGCGTGTAATTGACGTGAGACGGTAGCTTTTTGTTGGTAAAAGTAAGAAGCTAGTGGTTCGGTTATACTGTCTTTATCATATCCCCACACTTGCCCTTTCGCCCCATAAGTAAGGATTGCACTTTTCAGCAAGCCTTGGGAGTCCACCACGTGAGTATACTCTTTCTGCTGTAATTGTATTTTGACGCGCTTGATTTGCTGCCATGTTTGTCGAGATATCAAGTTTTTGCGCCAACGCCTTATCGCCACAGGAATAACTGCATTCACATGGGGATGC
>NW_014604710.1:0-413 GCF_000485595.1 Priapulus caudatus | reverse complement strand
ATGTAGCTTACGTACATGTAACATATACACCTGTAACTTACGTACCTGTAATTTATGCACCTGTAGCTTACGTACCTGTAGCTTATACACATATAGCTTACTTACCTGTAACATATACACCTGTAGCTTACGTACCTGTAGCTTGTACACATGTAGCTTACTTACCTGTAGTTTATAGACCTGTTGCTTATACGCCTGTCATCAGTGTTACCTGCATGATGCCGTGGGGCACGTTGCCGGATGGTGTAGTGTAACAAAAGTGCTAGTTACCATTAGTTTTTTTCATAAATATATCAATAGATATTACTGAGCCGAGTCATTGTACTTATATTATGTTATATAGAGTGCTTTGACACGCACGCACACACACACACACACATACACACACACACACACACACACACACACACACA
>NW_014604709.1:0-413 GCF_000485595.1 Priapulus caudatus | reverse complement strand
CCTCTCTCTTCTCCCCTCTCTCCCTCTCTCCCTCTCTCCCTCTCTCCCTCTCTCCCTCTCTCGCTGTGTATCTGTAGCCGCGTGGTTACAGTTGCGAGTAATGTATGCTAACACCCATGGCCTATTACAAAGCTGACGCATGGGGTCCAGCACACAGTAGCTTACTATATGTGTAGGTGGCGCTGACGTTGTATTAATGCAGAGTTACCGCTCTCGCAGCGAATAACGTGGGTGGGCCCCGAGCATGTATACCTTGCTATTGCTTTCAACTAAGTCACTATCTATATACATATAGATATGTCGAGATATTACATAATCTCTATTATGTACGCTTGATATTATCTAGTCCTAATGTTGAGGACGAGTCGTGAAGAAGATAGACTTTAGAATCTCGAGCGACTGTTGTGACGCCC
>NW_014604708.1:0-413 GCF_000485595.1 Priapulus caudatus | reverse complement strand
GCGCGCGCGCGCGTGTTTGTGTGTGTGTGTGTGTGGGTGTTTGTGTGTATGCGTGTGTATGCGTGTGTGCGCGTGCGTGCAGCGTGCATGTAAATGCTTACGCGTGTCTGTGTGTTTAGATATGTGTGCGTGTGTATGCGCGCGTGCGTGTGGGTATATATATGTGCACGTGTGTATAACGTGTGTGTAGAGTGTGTGTGCATATGCGTACGTGTGTAGCGTGTGCGTGAGTGTATGTGCGCGTGTGTGTAGCGTGTATGTGAGTGTATGTGCATGTGTGTGTAGCGTGCATACATATAGACGACTCGCATGAATAATGAATCTCTTCTCATCGCGTCCGCTAAACTTATTATGTCAGTGTTTAACGAGAGTAAGCAATTTTCAAACCGGTTATATATACGACGACGTGCAAG
>NW_014604707.1:0-413 GCF_000485595.1 Priapulus caudatus | reverse complement strand
CTGCTGCTGCTGCTGCTGCTGCTGCGCCAGCCCTACACACATAAGCATCACGCACACACACACATGTACGCACTTACGCGCACACATGAACCCACGCACACACACGAAGACATACACACGCACGCACGCACGCACGCACGCACGCACGCACGCACGCACGCACGCACGCACGCACGCACGTACACAGACACACGAATACACGCACGCGAACGCACGCGAACGCACACACGCGCGCATGCCAACACTGACATACACGTGCACGCGCGCTGACACGCACGTATACACGCACACACACACATATTCACACGCACGCACGTATATATACACACACGCGCACGCACGCACGCACGCACGCACGCACGCACGCACGCAGAGAGAGAGAGAGAGAGAGAGAGAGACAGAGAGACAGAGAG
>NW_014604706.1:0-413 GCF_000485595.1 Priapulus caudatus | reverse complement strand
CCTCCTCCTCTCTCCTCCTCCCTCCCACCCACCCCTCCCTCCCCTCTCCCCCTCCCACCCCATCCACACCTCCCATCCTCTCCCTCCACATAACCCACGAGCAGCATACGTACTAGAGTAGACCGCAGCAGAGGTGAAGTAGACTACCGCAACGCAGGTTAGCATCTGCATGCCGCCGTACAGCGAACGTCGGCCGCGGCAGGTGGCGCCAGCGGCGCCGAGACGACGACACGTCGGGGCTCCCATGCGGGATGAAGGAAGGGGAGGGGAAGCAGAGAGTATGTGAAGACTATGCGTTGTTGTGCGGTGTCTGTCTCTCTTATAGCTAGAAGGACTCGCTAGAAGGACTCGCTAGAAGGACTCGGTAGGTGGCCAGCGAGGACACGATGTGTGTTCCACACGCTGCTGCTGCT
>NW_014604705.1:0-413 GCF_000485595.1 Priapulus caudatus | reverse complement strand
GCGGCAAAAACGCGAACCGTGCGCAGCGCGCGAGAGAGGAACCAAGCGGGGAGAGCTCATGAGCGGTACAGTTATGTAATCAAGATAGGATAACACTGAAGCATTTTACATCATACAGAGCGCAAATTCGAGCCTACATCAAACTAGTCCGGGTCAAGCACGGATTGAATTTGCGCCGCCGCCCCCGCCGCTGCCACCGCTGCCGCCACCTCCATCGCTACCGCTACCGCCGCCGCCACTGCCACCGCTGCTGCCACCCCCACAGCTACCGCTACCGCCGCCGCTACCGCTGCCGCCACAATCCCAACGCCACCCCTGCCGCCGCTGCTGCCGCCACCCACGCCGCTACCGCTACCGCCGCCGCCGCCACTCCCGCCGCTACCGCCGCCGCCACTCCCGCCGCTACCGCTACC
>NW_014604704.1:0-413 GCF_000485595.1 Priapulus caudatus | reverse complement strand
TTCGGCGACGCCATCATGGACATGGCCGGGCGCGCGCTGTTGCGCGGCATGAACGTGCCGATCGACTTGTTCACGCTGCCCAGCCTGCACAAACTATTCGCGCAAGATGACGTCTTCCAGCATGTATTCTCTGATCTGCGCGAGGTCGTTGGACGCCAGTACGATGCCATTCTGATGTCGGAATTCAACTTGCCGTCGATCAGGCTCAAGAACCGGCATTTCGCGAAACTGCCGTACGCCTGCCTGTTCCAATACTTCAACGGGCCGGACCGGAACCAGACCGACTTCAGCTATGCGTCCGTCAACGACGTCTTCTCGCTCGGACATGCAGCAAGCGAGCTTCAGTCGATCAGCAAGCCGTACCTGGCGAGTACGCCGGACACCGTGGAAAGCGTGTTGCCGTTCATCCCTGA
>NW_014604703.1:0-413 GCF_000485595.1 Priapulus caudatus | reverse complement strand
CTCTCTCTCTCTCTCTCTCTCTCTCTCTCTCTCTCTCTCTCTCTCTCTCTCTCTCTCTCTCTCTCTCTCTCTCTCTCTCTCTCTCTCTCTCTCTCTCTCTCTCTCTCTCTCTCTCTCTCCCTCTCAGCTGCAGCGGTGAGAGAGTACGAAGATAGATCTCCCAGCATCTCGCCCTTCCTAACCGGTCATCAGTGAGTGTGTGAGTGTCCGAGACCATCTCTTGTTACCTCCACATTCCCCTGCCGTCACCTTCCCTACCTCCCTCTCACCAGCAGGCGCGAGTGTCAGAGATCTGGTTACTTATACATACTTGCAGCATACATACTCTCTCTCTCTCTGTCTCTCTCTGTGTATGTCTCTCTCTCTCTCTCTCTCTCTCTCTCTCTCTCTCTCTCTCTCTCTCTCTCTCTCTC
>NW_014604702.1:0-413 GCF_000485595.1 Priapulus caudatus | reverse complement strand
CCACCGACGCCACGGCGAACGTCACCGTCGTTACCGAATCGCCGCCAGAGGGCATGGCGTCCTGGCTGCTGTCGATCGTCGTGCTGGCGTCGCTTGCTGCGGCGGCCATCTTGATTGGCGTCGTCGCCGCTTGCTGCTACGAGGAAGAGAGCGTGACGACTACGACGACGACGACGACGAAGGCGACGACGCGAGGGTACGACGGACCCGTGCCGAAAATCGTCGTCGACGTCGAAAACAACGCCCCCTACGAACCGGAACGGGAACCGGCCATCGCCGCCGGCGTGGATAACGTCGGCTACGAAGCGGAAATTTCTGCCGACGACGATGATGACGATGTTGATGATGCGACCACGCGTCTGTGAACCGATGGTTGTCGTTGACAAGTGAGGTGGTGATGGTAGCGGGTGGGT
>NW_014604701.1:0-413 GCF_000485595.1 Priapulus caudatus | reverse complement strand
AGCCGGGCGGCTACGTAAACGGTAAAGTAGATGCCGCGGTACGTCGGGAGCACGTGTAAGTCCTGCGCGCAGCACTAATCTAATCTACACATGAATATATTATTACTTACAATGTTTCTGTTGAGAAAATAAATTACTTTTCCTCAAGAAAGTACATATAATTGAGGGTTTTATTCTAAACAAACCATACAAACTCATGTGTCAGCGTCAGGCAAAACAAGTGATCATATAACTACCAACCAATCAATAGGCTCGTAACATATAGACAAATCAGAGACGTCATATCAACATATCACCATAGAATATATCCTGAGAACACATACAATCATACAATATAATACAATATATATATATATATATATATATATATATATAGTATATAGTATATATATATATACTATATATATATATAT
>NW_014604700.1:0-413 GCF_000485595.1 Priapulus caudatus | reverse complement strand
AAGCCGATCACTAAGCCTGTTCTTTTGGAATATGCAAAGTGATATTTGGAAGCCCATAGAGGGCTATGGTGAAAAAGGAAATATCCTAAGACAAAAACTGAAAGGAAGCTTGCTGAGAAACTGCTTAGTGTTCTGTTAATTCGTCACAGAGTTACAGCTTTCCCCTCAAGAAGCCTTTCGCTAAGACTGTTCTTGTGGAATTTGCAAAGTGATATTTGGAAGCCCATAGAGGGCTATGGTGAAAGAAGAAATATCTTCTGTTAAAAACTGGAAAGAAGCTTTCTGAGAAACTGCTTTGTGTTCTATTAATTCATCTCAAAGTGTTAGAGCTTTTCCCTGAAGAAGACTTTCGTTAAGACTGTTGGTGTGGAATTTGCAAAGTGATATTTGAAAGCCCATTGAGGGCTATGGTG
>NW_014604699.1:0-413 GCF_000485595.1 Priapulus caudatus | reverse complement strand
ACACACACACACACACACACACACACACACACACATAAACTCGAACAAACGCCCACCTATGCATATATATATATATATATATATAGCGCGCGTGCTCGTGGACACGCACACACAGGCGCGGCGTGAGGGAGCGTGTGATTAGATGCTAGCTGTCCTTCAGCCAGCCGTCCCGCATGATCACTGCTACTGTCGACATGAGCCTCAGCAAATCCTGCATCATGCATATAGTATACGCGCAGCCGATGATGGCTTCTTGTGCGTGCATCGGGAACGCGGCAGAGAAGACGTAGCGAGCTAACGGACTGCTGCTGCTGCGGCCGCTGTTACTGCTGCTGCTACTACTGCTGCTGCTGCTACTGTTGCTGCTACTACTGCTGCTGCTACTGCTACTACTGCTGCTGCTGCTGCGGCTA
>NW_014604698.1:0-413 GCF_000485595.1 Priapulus caudatus | reverse complement strand
GGCTTTGGCTGAAACAGCCGCGTTATTAGTCCTCCAAAAAAAAGTCAACGAGATCTGGGGAAGCGACGAGGACAACTCACGATGAGACATGAACGCGAAAACATTATTCATCTAGTCGATGAGGCCCGAGCAGCCGGTGCCAGACAGCATCAAGCCTGTGAAATCATCGGTATTAGTGCCAAAACATTGCAGCGTTGGAAACAGCCTGATAATCAACAGGATGGGCGACTGGATGTCGGTCATCAGCCTGGCAACCGGCTGACCGAGTTCGAACGCCAACGCATCATTAATGTGGCTAACGAGCCGGACTATGCGGCGTTACCACCCGCCCAGATCGTGCCCAGGCTTGCCGATAAAGGATGTTATATTGCCTCGGAGTCCAGCTTTTCCCGGGTGTTAAAAGAGAGAAGCAG
>NW_014604696.1:0-413 GCF_000485595.1 Priapulus caudatus | reverse complement strand
GCAACTGCCTGATTGCATACAGTATATAGTAACCATTCTGTCAGTGGTTTGATCATGCCAATGCGTTCTGCTGTGGCGATGAATTCTGAGGGAGGAACATGACCCAGTTCAGGATGATACCAGCGAGATAGTGCTTCAATCCCTGTAATCTCTCCAGTGCTAGCGTCTACCTGAGGTTGGTACACAAGTGTCAGATGGCATGCCTCAATGGCTTCTCTCAGTAGGTGTTCGAACTGAAAGCGGTATTCTGCCTTTTGGGTAAGCTCTGGCTTATAAAATGCATAGCGATTTCTACCCTGTTCTTTTGCCGAGTAGAGCGCTGTATCCGCCGCTTTTAATAAGGTTGAGATTGTTGTGCCATCTTCAGGGTAATGTGCAATGCCAATACTACAGGAAGGCGTTAACGCTCTACC
>NW_014604695.1:0-413 GCF_000485595.1 Priapulus caudatus | reverse complement strand
ACAACGTCTTCGGCAGCAGCTGAAGAGGTGGTAGTTATCGTGCCGGTTGGGTCGAGTATCGAGTCTCTATCAAAAAGCTGGTCTGCGGGCCATATTTGGCATGAGAAGCCGAACCTGGCCACAGGGCGGGGTGATCAAGGTGTTTGTGCTGGAAGACGATGACCCGTACACAACTTTTTTTCCAAGCAGGTATTGCATACCTTTCCTTTTAATCTTCGACGCATTTGGGATCGGCAGATATACTCCGGTACAGGGCAGTCGCCCAATGTGGTCAAAACAGAGCAAGAAATGCGTGACAAAATATCCATGACGGCAAACTCTATTGGTTATATCAGCCGTAGCCGAGTAGACGCGGAGGTTAAAGTGGTGACTTTACAATGAATACTATTGCGCGCTTAAGCGTTGCTTTACTC
>NW_014604694.1:0-413 GCF_000485595.1 Priapulus caudatus | reverse complement strand
ATGGGAAGAACGCGATGAATGTGACTATGCTGACTTTGTAGAGAAAAATGTTTTCCAAATGAACGATACGCATCCGACTATTTTAGTTGCAGAAATGATGCGCTTGCTGATGGATGAAAAGTTTTTAAGTTGGGATGCTGCGTGGGAGATCACCAGCAAAACAATGGCCTATACCAACCATACTTTATTACCCGAAGCTTTGGAAAAATGGCCAGTGCATTTCTTCGAGAAATTATTACCGCGCCTACTCGATATTGTTTATGAAATTAATGCGCGATTTATGTGGGTGATACAACAAAAATGGCCCGGTGATATCGCACGTCATCGACGTATGTCGATCATTGAAGAAGGCGATTATCGTCAAGTGCGCATGGCAAACCTTGCAATCGTAGGGAGTTTTTCTGTCAATGGCG
>NW_014604693.1:0-413 GCF_000485595.1 Priapulus caudatus | reverse complement strand
GCAACCGGGAGTCGATCGATACTGACGACTTCAACATGCTGAAATGGTAATTGATTCCCGCTCCAGGGCGTTTTTAAGCAATAGGAGAGTTTGATGTACGACTATCTGTGGCTCATCCCATTCTTCCCGCTTGTCGGGTTCGTCTTTAACGGACTCTTCGGCAAGAAGATCGGGAACGAGGCGATTATCGGCGGTATCGGTACCCTGATGATCTTCCTGTCCTTTCTGGTCTCTTGCGGCAACTTCTTTGCGTTGTTGCACGATTCCGAAAAGGTTCATCAACAGGTCATCGCTTCCTGGATGTCTGTCGGAAATCTGCAAATCGACTGGGGGTTCCTGCTCGATCCGCTTTCGGCGTTGATGATTATGGTCGTCACCGGGGTTGGTACGCTGATCCATCTCTATTCGATCGG
>NW_014604692.1:0-413 GCF_000485595.1 Priapulus caudatus | reverse complement strand
TCTCTCTCTCTCTCTCTCTCTCTCTCTCTCTCTCTCTCTCTCTCTCTCTCTCTCTCTCTCTCTCTCTCTCTCTCTCTCTCTCTCTCTCTCTCTACTCTCTCTCTCTCTCTCTCTCTCTCTCTCTCTCACTGTCTCTGGTTCTCAACATGAATGAATGTGATTTTTGGCAGCTGATTTTTCTCCCCAGCAGCACACAGCAGAAGGCAGCAACCAGCAACCAGAAGTGAAGCTGTAGGGATTCACCGATTCACCGCATCTTCTGGCGGCAGCTGCTGCTGACTGCAGCTTCCAGCCTCGGAGGAGCGCCATGCATCGTTACGGAGGCAGAAAAATGAAGTTTTAAGGCGAACGGAAAAAAATATGTCAAGTCGCATTTGCTACTTTATCGATCTGTGACACACAATGTGTCCTGG
>NW_014604691.1:0-413 GCF_000485595.1 Priapulus caudatus | reverse complement strand
TTACGTTAATGCTGGCTAAAACATTACGTTATTGCTGGCTAAAACATTACGTTATTGCTGGCTAAAACATTACGTTATTGCTAGCTAAAACATTATGTTATTGCTAGCTAAAACATTACGTTATCGCTGGCTGAAACATTACGTTATCGCTGGCTAAAACATTACGTTATTGCTGGCTAAAACATTACGTTATTGCTAGCTAAAACATTATGTTATTGCTAGCTAAAACATTACGTTATTAATGGCTAAAACATTACGTTATTGCTGGTTAAAACATTACGTTATTGCTGGCTAAAACATTACGTTATTGCTGGTTAAAACATTACGTTATTGCTGGCTAAAACATCTCGTTATTGCTGGCTAAAACATCACGTTATTGCTGGCTAAAACATCTCGTTATTGCTAGCTAAAAC
>NW_014604690.1:0-413 GCF_000485595.1 Priapulus caudatus | reverse complement strand
AAAACTAATACCGTATAAAAATAAAAAGCCCCAGTGCTAAGCAGTGGGGCTTTTATAAAATTAAAGGCACTTCTATTAATCGCTTGTGTCCTCTGCGTGACCTGAAACGTGTAGCTACAAGGCTTGCAAAGCTTCCGCTCCTGCTCACGCCCCTCACCTACATCCTTGTAGGCGACGCAGCAGATGCACGCTTCAGGTCGCGCCCTTCGGGGCTTTACGACCAGCCCAGACTCTGCGTTGCGCTTTTTCGATATGCAATAAGCATGGCTTCAAAAGCACGTCTTGATTCTGAACTGGTCGTAAAGCCAGAGGCACAAGCAATTAATAGAGGTGCCCTTAAGGGTATCTCTATTAATAGAGGCGATAAATAGAGGCGGCCTAAAGAACAATAGATAGCTAAAAGGTCAATGAGT
>NW_014604689.1:0-413 GCF_000485595.1 Priapulus caudatus | reverse complement strand
GCCCCGGTACCACGACCGTAGCAGAGCACATGCCGACCCGACGTCAAAAGCACCATCAATGGTCTGCAGACAGACTGATGAACTGGGCTAAAGATATAGGCGATGAAGTGCTGGTTTGGGTACAGGCACAACTCAAGCAAAAACAGCACGAACAACAGGCTTACCGTGTCTGCCTGGGCTTGCTCAATTTGTCCAATAACTATCCCGCCAAGCGGGTAAACAATGCCTGTGCTATCGCTAACCGAAGTGGTCTTTATCGGCTCAAACAGATTAAATCCATTCTGCAAAGTAATCAGGATCAACTCGTTACCGAGTCACAGGAACAACTGCCGTTACTGCCTCAGGATCATGAGAATATCCGTGGTCCTAAAGTCTTCCATTAATCCCTAAAAAACCAAAGAGAATCTCATGAT
>NW_014604688.1:0-413 GCF_000485595.1 Priapulus caudatus | reverse complement strand
GCACGCACACATCGTAACCTTCCCTCATCCTGTAACGCAGGCTGCACGCTTGCACGCACGCACGCACGCACGCACGCACGCTTACACGCACGCACACATGGTAACCTTCCCTCGTCCTGTAACGCAGGCTGCACGCACGCACGCACGCACGCACGCACGCACGCACGCACGCGCACATCATAACCTCTCCTCGTCCTGTAAACGCAGGCTGCACGTACAGTGAGAAGTGTGACGTCTTCAGCTGGGGAGTGATACTCTGGGAGGTGCTGACGCGACGCAAGCCCTTCGATGAGATCGGCGGATCCGCCTTCGCCATCATGTGGGCCGTCCACAACGGCACGCGGCCCCCCCTGGTGGCCGGAATCCCAAGGTCGCTCGAGACGCTCATGGACAGGTGAGCGTTGCCGCGGCGA
>NW_014604687.1:0-413 GCF_000485595.1 Priapulus caudatus | reverse complement strand
ATATATATATATATATATATATATATATATCGGGGTGATATATAACGCGTTGCTGGTATACGTGAGCGGATCTCACAAGTTCGGTATTTCATTGTGTTATCTGTCGGCCGGTCGCCATAATGGATGTGTGTTCGACTTGCGACGGACAGCGTCGAGTCTACGCCCGTGAACGCACGCACGGATCCCCGGAGAGGCAGAGAGAAGTAGGAGAGAGAGGTGCATATAGTAATGATAGAGAAGGGTGTTAGGTGTTTGGGCGTGAAGGGGGAAGGTGAAGAGGAGGTGAAGAGGAGGTAATAAAGGAGGACACATTAGCACTCATGTCGCTACATCGTGCTTTATAAGTAGGGCCTACATAAAATAATATAATAAATCAATAAATCAATATATGAGTAAATAAATAAATGAATAAA
>NW_014604686.1:0-413 GCF_000485595.1 Priapulus caudatus | reverse complement strand
GCTGCTCGCGGGAGACATAGCCGGTGATATGGCTTTGGATAGTGCGGCGGGCAGCTTGTAGCGCGGTGGCGACGGATTTTTTACTGGCTATTTGTTGCAAAAAAGTCACAGAAAATTCCAGACCTGCAGTGTCCAGAATTGCTTCGCGCATACCAATAACATGCGGAATGCCTTTTTGGGATAGGCGGATACTGAGGCCGTTATTGAGGTCGCGAACATCAAACTTGCCACTTTCACAGGCGGATAAAACAATGGCTTGCACTTGGGTGTTATTAAAGCATTCGACCAGCTCTTGTTCTGGGATTTTGAGACTATTGGCGTGCTGGTCTTCAAACAGGAATTGACCTTGGTAGGTATTATCAATCGTGTTGTGGTGTAGGGAGCCGTGGCCGCTGAGATAAACCAAATGTGGT
>NW_014604685.1:0-413 GCF_000485595.1 Priapulus caudatus | reverse complement strand
CTCTCTCTCTCTCTCTCTCTCTCTCTCTCTCTCTCTCTCTCTCTCTCTCTCTCTCTCTCTCTCTCTCTCTCTCTCTCTTCTCCCCCTCTCTCCTCTCTCTCTCTATTTCTCTGTCTCTCTGTCTCTCTATTTCTCTGTCTCTCTCTCTCTCTTTCTTTCTCCTCTCTCGCTCTTCTCTCTCCCTCACACACACACACACGGGCACGCACGCACGCACACACACACGCGCGCGCGCGCATTTTCGCAGAAATAACAAGACGAGTAAATACGAAAAACAAAATAGTCACGATCGCATTCATTTCAAGGTTTAAGGCCGATGCTGCTTTCTCTATACTTACAGCACTCACTGCATGTATGCGCCTCACGGGCATAAATTCATCAATGATTAATCTCTCATTAAGCGGGCAGCACAC
>NW_014604684.1:0-413 GCF_000485595.1 Priapulus caudatus | reverse complement strand
ATATTATAATTATTGTCATTATTATTATTATTAATTATTATTATTATTATTATTAATATTAAGTGGTTAGATATTTCGACAGAGAGAGATCGGAGTTACGACAGTTATGCGCGCACCGATGCGCGTGGTTGTTGTCGCTGCACAGAATTAAACATGGCTTTATTGAAAACGGAAGGTCATTTGACATCGATGTTTGCAGGCGGAGCAAACTTTACCGAAGCAGATGTGCAAAACTTGGCCAGTAAAATATTTACGTACGTATACATTGCGTTATTTGCTATCACAATTGATGCACACGCACGCGAGCTCACCACACACACATGCACGCACGTTCACCACACACACATGCACGCATGCACGCACACACACACGCACGCACACACATGCACACACACATACACACACGCACACGC
>NW_014604683.1:0-413 GCF_000485595.1 Priapulus caudatus | reverse complement strand
TGACATAGACCCTATGAGCGTTAGCTACCGGTGTATTGACGTTAGTCACACAGCCTGGTCGGGTTAACCGCGTGTGTGCTGTAGTCAGTAGTGTACTGTAGCTGCAGGTGCCGACTTGTTCTTGCTGCCAGTGCGTGGTAGTGGTAGTGGTAGTGGTAGTAGTACTAGTAGTGGTAATGATAACGTCGTAAACATTGGTCTTCAATTTCAAAAAGTGTCAAGGGACTATATCGAAGATGCAGAGAGAGAAAGTTGATAAAATACACAATTCAACACTGGATCACAGTAGAAAGATCTTCAATTTTGCGATTAACCAAAGAGAAAGGAAGATAATTCTAATTTGATTCCAATCATCAATTTCAATTCACAATGCTACGGCTTACCTGGAATTGGACATTTGCATTTTCAAATTC
>NW_014604682.1:0-413 GCF_000485595.1 Priapulus caudatus | reverse complement strand
GTAAGCACGCACGCACGTAAGCACGCATGCACGCACGCACGCACGCACGCACGCACGTAAGCACGCACGCAATCACGCGCACGCACGCACGCACGCACGCATGCACGTAAGCACGTAAGCACGTAAGCACGTAAGCACGCACGCACGTAAGCACGTGAGCACGTTAACACGCACGCACATAAGCACGTAAGCACGTAAGCACGCACGCACGCACGCACGCACGCACGTAAGCACGCACGCACGCACGCACGCACGCACGTAAGCACGCACGCACGTAAGCACGTAAGCACGTAAGCACGCACGAACGTAAGCACGTAAACACGTAAGCACGCACGCACGTAAGCACGCACGCACGTAAGCACGTAAGCACGTAAGCACGCACGCACGTAAGCACGCACGCACGTACGTAAGCA
>NW_014604681.1:0-413 GCF_000485595.1 Priapulus caudatus | reverse complement strand
CCCCGGTGCGTTTACACACGTGCTGTCATTGCTCTCGCCCGTACGCTCACAGCCCTGGTGCGTTCACACACGTGCTGTCATTGTTCCCGCCCGTACGCTCACAGCCCCGGTGCGTTCACACACGTGCTGTCATTGCTCCCGCCCGTACGCTCACAGCCCCGGTGCGTTCACACACAACCAACTCTGTATAGTGCATTCGCACAATGTGTCTCTCACACACACGATTACACAATGATACACGATGTCTTATTACTGTCTTATTACTCGTCGTGCGATGCACGAGCGTTACTACATTGTGGTAGGCGTATTCCTATAATGTAGGTGTATTCGTATAAACAGATGCAATCCTAGAATGGACTAGATGCATACCTAGTTACCTACAATGAAGTCCTATAATTCAGATGCATACCTAC
>NW_014604680.1:0-413 GCF_000485595.1 Priapulus caudatus | reverse complement strand
CGTCGTGTCGTGTGTGTGTGTGTGTGTGTGTGTGTGTGTGTGTGTGTGTGTGTGTGTGTGTGTGTGTGTGTGCGTGCGTGTGAGTGTGCGTGCGTGTGTATTAGCAGATGGTGCACATTCACTGCTTTACAGAGCTATGCAGAGTGAATGTCACGTAGCTATCCGGCTCACAGCTTGCATCCGCCATGTTCGACGGTAAGAAGACAACACCCAGCCAACGATGCTGCGGTGTTCTAACGAGAACGGACAGTGTCCAGAAACACCACGGACACACCCGACCACGAACGCACCTGACCGCTAGGTGTGTGTGTGTGTGTGTGTGTGTGTGTGTGTGTGCGTGCGTGGGTGCGTGGTGCGTGTGCGTGTGTGCGTGCGTGTGCGTGTGCGTGTGCGTGTGCGTAGTACGTGCGTGT
>NW_014604679.1:0-413 GCF_000485595.1 Priapulus caudatus | reverse complement strand
ATATTGGAAGCACAGGTCCAAATTTCTTGTGCGTCATCACCCGCTAACTCGCAATCCACTTCATTTGCCATTTCGATGACACTGACTTGACGACGCACTTGTCGTTGACTGGCGGAGACGTATTCGAAGCCCGTATCCCAGTTAGCATCTTCGAAGTGCCATACGATACGATTGTCATCGCGATAAGGGATGCGGTAACGTTCTAAGATACGTAAGCTAGGCACTGCTTTTTTTCCCGCAAACATATTGAACAGTTCCATACCCATTAGCCATGAGTAATGGTTGTCGTCCTGCTTCTCTTCGATCTCAGCATGGAATCTAGCCACAAAGGAGTTAATGATGTCATCATCTGAAGTGACTTCTGAGTCGAGTAGCATCAGGGCGATGTGTTCGAGTACCAACATGGTGTCATG
>NW_014604678.1:0-413 GCF_000485595.1 Priapulus caudatus | reverse complement strand
CCTGTAAACGTGACTTTTGGGTACGCCTTTTAGGTGTTTGAGTAAAAAATTATCGATGCGTTGCCCTGCTTGACCATCCTCGATATTAATTTGGCTGGCAGTATTTTTGTTAATTTGCATTGATTTTTTCAGTTTGTAGGAAAGCGCTCCGAAGAGCGGAAAATTACATTTTGACAGACTTGGTAGAGCTTGTGTTAGTATAAGCCGTTGCATTTATTAAGATTTTTATAAAAATGATGCAGCGATGTGGGATAGCTAAATAAATTCCACGGTTTAATTAAAAAGAAACTAGGTGAATTAAAGATATTTTCACCGACGATGGCTACAAATTTCAAACATTTCGAAGAAGAAGTGATGTTACTGATAGCCGCTGATTTAGACAAAAACTGATTTTAAGCATTTGCTGTTTTGTG
>NW_014604676.1:0-413 GCF_000485595.1 Priapulus caudatus | reverse complement strand
TTATTATTATAAATATGAAATCACAAGTTGTGGTTCTAACAGCACGTAACATCCCATGCATTGTAATAATTGTAGTAGTTACTATTTATATTATTTTATATTATTATTATTATATTATATTTATATTATATTATATTTATATTTATATTATATTATATTTATATTATATTATATTTATATTATATTATATTTATATTATATTATATTTATATTATATTATTTATAATATTTATATTACCATTTATATTATAACATTATATTATTTATATTATAGGTATATTATATAAAATACCTATTATTCCCATATTAATTTGAACGATCGTAAATGATATCCAACATATTCTCCGGACACCATTATATGTTGTTAGCATTGGTAAGCGTATAATCCGTAAATAATTTGATGTTTACATGTT
>NW_014604675.1:0-413 GCF_000485595.1 Priapulus caudatus | reverse complement strand
GCACACACATGCACATACTCACCAACGCACGCACACACACGCACGCACGCACGCACGCACGCACGCACGCGCGCGCGCGCATAGACGCACACGTGCACGCACACACTTACACACACGCATACACGCACACCAAGACACATACGTGCACGCACACCAAGACACATACGTGCACGCACACACTCACACACACGCATACACGCACACCAAGACACACTCGTGCACGCACACTCACACACACGCATAGACGCACACCAAGACACACAAGTGCACGCACACACTCACACACACGCATACACGCACACCAAGACACACTCGTGCACGCACACACTTACACACACGCATACACGCACACCAAGACACACTCGTGCACGCACACACTCACACATACGCATACACGCACACCAAGACACACT
>NW_014604674.1:0-413 GCF_000485595.1 Priapulus caudatus | reverse complement strand
TCTCTCTCTCTCTCTCTCTCTCTCTCTCTCTCTCTCTCTCTCTCTCTCTCTCTCTCTCTCTCTCTCTCTCTCTCTCTCTCTCTCTCTCTCTCTCTCTCTCTCTCTCTCTCTCTCTCTCCTCCTCTCTCTCTCTCTCTCTCTCTCTCTCTCTCTCTCTCTCTCTCTCTCTCTCTCTCTCTCTCTCTCTCTCTCTCTCTCTCTCTCTCTCTCTCACCCTCTCCCTCTCCCCTCTCCCTCTACCTCTCCCTACAAGCAGCTACCTATGCACAGCGAGTACAGCGCGGGAAGATCAGCATCATCGTCTGCACGGGAAAACAAGGTCTGCACGTATTACGGGACATTAGTCACACAAATGGAAATCAAGTAGCCGACGATGAGCGAACGATGGTCTGTGTGCGTAAACACCGCTACTG
>NW_014604673.1:0-413 GCF_000485595.1 Priapulus caudatus | reverse complement strand
CGTTCAGATATTGCAGGCAAAACAGGAACGACAAATGATCAAAAAGATGCATGGTTCTGTGGCTTCACACCTAAAAAAGTAACGGCTGTCTGGCTTGGTTTTGATCAATTAAAGCCATTAGGCGATCGAGAAACAGCAACTCAAGCCGCGTTACCGGTATGGATTGATTTTATGAAAGCTGCATTGAAAGACACTAAAGTCAGCCGTTTTCCTCGCCCCAAAGGTTTGATTAATGTCACCCTTGATGCAGAAACAGGTTTACAGCCTACCGAGTTTACCTTAGGCACTATCATAGAAAGCCTTACGCCTCAGCAAATTCCCACAGAAAAAGATCGTTTCGAATACATGCAATCGTTTGAAGAAAAACTCTTCGATAAAGAAGCTGAACATCTCAATGTTGCTCTAGAAAGCGC
>NW_014604670.1:0-413 GCF_000485595.1 Priapulus caudatus | reverse complement strand
GTGTGTGTGTGTGTGTGTGTGTGTGTGTGTGTGTGTGTGTGTGTGTGTGTGTGTGTGTGTCTGTGTGTGTGTGTGTGTGTGTGTGTCTGTGTGTGTGTGTGTCCTGTGTGTCTGCCTGCCTGCCTGCCTGCCTGCCTGCCTGCCTGCCTGCCTGCATAACTACATGCATGCATGCTTGTCTGTCTGTCTGTCTACGTGTGTGCCTGCCTGCATATGTGCCTGCGTGCGTGCATGTCTGGGTGCGTGCGTGTGTGCCTGCCTGCGTGCGTGCCAGCCTGTCTGCCTGCCTGCCCGCCTGCCTGCTACGAACGCAAACGCAAGAACACACACGCGCGCGCATGACTCCCTTCCACCCGTTCTCTATCACTCCCCGCTCTCCCTCTCTCTCCCCCTTTCCTCTCTCTCTCTCTCTC
>NW_014604669.1:0-413 GCF_000485595.1 Priapulus caudatus | reverse complement strand
AACTGATGGCCATATCGTACAACACGAAATTAGTCGTATCGTTTAACAAACCCATCGCCATGATGCGTGAACCCTGCACAAACACCTGGAGATCACTAATTGGCAAAGCTGTCGTATTGTCTGCCATCTTCACAGCAGCACTGCCTGTGTAATAACCTGCAACTGTTTCATTTACCGCGTTGACAATCGGTGTAGGCGTAGGTTCATCGCTACCACCACCCCCCCCACCACAACCAACCAGCCCGACCATTAAAAACAGGCCAAGCAACGTAGCGACAATTAAGAGAAAAACGGTTATGTGTGGTTTGTGTGTGGGTATTATTCATTATGATCTTCCTTTGAATTCTTTATAGATGTGATACCTGTTGCCGAGTATACAAAATTTGTGGGTGCAAAGTAATAGAGGATTTGAG
>NW_014604668.1:0-413 GCF_000485595.1 Priapulus caudatus | reverse complement strand
GAGAGAGAGAGAGAAAGAGAGGAAACGAGAGAAAGTAACCGCAAGTACTTCTGTTCACGGGTGTCGGGTGTTGCGGGCGCCGTGTAAATCTGTCGGTTTAGCGCAAGTGAGGCACTTTGTGATCGGCGAGGCTATGGGCGCCGTTACACGCACAGGTGCGCGGCGCGTATATATACATACACGGGATATTAGCCGCTTATATACACACGATACATAACACGGATCTCCACGTCGGCTGAGTGTGCTGTGCCGGCAGCTATGACGGGTAGCGATAGAGAGAGGGAGAGGGGGAGGGAAGGGGGAGGGGGAGAGACGGGGGGAGTGTGAGAGAGAGGAATAATGAAAGAAAGAGAGAGAGAGAGAGAGAGAGAGAGAGAGAGAGAGAGAGAGAGAGAGAGAGAGAGAGAGAGAGA
>NW_014604667.1:0-413 GCF_000485595.1 Priapulus caudatus | reverse complement strand
TAGGGCACTACACTAGGCATATCACTCTATAACAGAGACTACCCATTTGAAATGACTACTAGGCATATCACTGTAATATACATGTAGATTTAGAATATAGACTGCCAAGTTGTAATATGACTACTAGGCATATCACTCTATAACAGACTACCCATTTGAAATGACTACTAGGCATATCACTCTATAACAGAGACTACCCATTTGAAATGACTATACTAGGCATATCACTGTAATATACATGTAGATTTAGAATATAGACTGCCAAGTTGTAATATGACTACTAGGCATATCACGCTATAACAGAGCCTACTTATTTAAAATGACTACTAGGCATATCACTCTATAACAGAAATCTCTGTAGGTTACCTTTATTCCATTTTTGTGGTATTAAATTTGAAATCTAAATTTTTTTG
>NW_014604666.1:0-413 GCF_000485595.1 Priapulus caudatus | reverse complement strand
ACTCTTCTCTCTCCTCTCTCTTCTGTTCTTTCTCTCTCTTCTGTTCCTCTCCTCTCTCTCTCTCTGTCCCTCTCTCGCTCCCTCTCCTCTCCCTCTCATCGCCTCTCTCCCCTCCCGCTCCCTTTCCACCTCATCTCTCGCCTCACCTCCTCTCCCTCGTCCTCTACCCTCACCTCCCGCCCCCGCCTTTCCCTCATCCTCTCCCCTCACCTCGCGTCCCCTCCCCTTCCCCTTCTCCTCTCCCGCCGCCTCGCACCTCCCCTCTACGCTCACCTCCCGTCCTGTTTCCCCTCTCCTCATCTCATCTCCCCTCCCCCTCTCCTCCCCCTCTCCTCTCTCTCATCCTCTCCTCTCACCTCCCCCTCCCCCTCCCCATTCTCCTCCGCCTTCTCCTCCGCCGCCGGCGCCGCCTC
>NW_014604665.1:0-413 GCF_000485595.1 Priapulus caudatus | reverse complement strand
CTCTCTCTCTCTCCCAGCTGAGGGTATTTTTTTCCCACAGTGTTCCGTGTTTTGCAATAAATGTTAATGAGCGTCGAGGCCCGCTATTGGCTAATGACACGTCACAATGACACGTCACAATGGCCGGCCTTCGTCCGCCATTGTTCGCACCGGCGTCCTGGCTGCTGCTACCAACGCTACCTCTCCTCCCCCTCCCCCACGCGCCCCACCCCTCCCCCTCCCCCACGCGCCCCACCCCTCCCCCTCCCCCACGCGCCCCCACCCCCTCCCCACGCGACGCGCGCACTGCCACGACACCCTGACAAATTATTCCACGCGCAAGTTTTCTGCTGCTGCGTACAACCGGCGCGGCCTGCCTGGCTTGCAGCGTGGCTGATGTTAGCACTGTTGCTGCTGCTACTACTACTACTGCT
>NW_014604664.1:0-413 GCF_000485595.1 Priapulus caudatus | reverse complement strand
GAGAGAGAGAGAGAGAATCAGAGAGGCGAGAGGAGAGACAGAGCGGACAGAACGAGAAAGGGAGGAGTGTAGAGACCTATAGGTACACATGGTCACATACCTATAGCACCCACTATTACCCGTTACGTGCAATGCAGCAAGGATTGAGTACGCGGGCTAGCGTCAGCTAATTAACGTTGTCATTTCGTCATTTCTTCATTTCGTGGTAATTTTGTCATTTCGTGGGGGCGTGGTACCGTGGGAGGTTTTGTATACCTGTTGTAACCTATAGGCTATAGTACTCCGCGTGTTCGATCATCACTGATGTCCATCATGATCTCACACACGCACACACACGCACGCACACGCACGCACGCGCGCGCACGCACGCACGCACGCACGCACACACACACACTCGCACGCACGCACGCACG
>NW_014604663.1:0-413 GCF_000485595.1 Priapulus caudatus | reverse complement strand
ACCGCTCTCATTTACGCTTGCTATGGCAAAATGAAAAGAGGAACCTACTGTTTTTTTGAAAATACTTTTTACTTCATTCCAATTTGAAATCAAATCCATAATTATCTCACTTTATTGGCTTTTCTTCATATGCATAACAGGTGATTTTTCCGCAATCATCTCACTAGTAGTCATCCACGAAATTCGACCCCGTACTTCCAAAGAAACTTCACTACTTTTCCATAAAGGCATGAAATACTTTCAGCTTTTATAGCGTGTTCTAATGGCATATTGACTGAAAATGGATGTGGTGGGACAAAATTCATCTCCAGTGAAACTGGCGTTTTCCCTCCGTCCTTTACTTGAAGAGTACTAGCATATTCTACCCAGTCATTAGCTCGAGGAACAACACCCTGAATACACTCCTTTGATTC
>NW_014604662.1:0-413 GCF_000485595.1 Priapulus caudatus | reverse complement strand
CAGAAGGAAGTTCAACCATACTTGCACGAACAGGGTTAAGCTCAATGTAACGATAACAGCCCAAAGCGTAATGCTCACTATCAATCAAAGTTGCTTTATACCTGCCTTCCCATAATGTTCCTGTCCTTTGATACGTGTAATTAAAATATTGAACATAATACCGTCCCAGCATTTGTATCACTTTCGAGATTCCATCCTTTTTATGCGGCGTTATCAACAAGTGAACGTGATTGGTCATCAAAACATAAGCATGAAGTTCACAGCTATGTTTATCACAAGCAATTTTCAGTTTTTCAAGATAGAACTGATAATCTTCATTTGCATAAAAAATAGGCTCTCGATTATTCCCACGAACAATGACATGTTGCGGGTGTCCGACTAGTACAAAGCGGGGAAGGCGTGGCATAGGACTG
>NW_014604661.1:0-413 GCF_000485595.1 Priapulus caudatus | reverse complement strand
ATATATATATATATATATATATATATATACTACAGATATGTATATATATATATATATATACATGTATATAAATTGTTTTCATTATTTTATATAATTATATATATATATATATACATACGTACGCTATATACATACAGCGTGTTGTTGGTGTACATGTAGGATCTGATGAGTTCCGTAGCGCGTGCGGTCGGCTTCCTGGAACACGAGCTTCCTTACCTGACGAAGCCATACGCCGTCACCATCGTTACATACGCGCTGTCGCTAGCTCACAGCACAAAGACGCCCATCGCTGTGGAGAAGCTGAAGGCTCTGGCGCATCACAACACTAGTGAGTAGATAGATGATGTATATATGTGATATGATCATATCAGGAGTGTATAATAATATATCTATCTCTGTCTCTCTCTCTCTCT
>NW_014604659.1:0-413 GCF_000485595.1 Priapulus caudatus | reverse complement strand
TACACATGCACTTACGCGCGTTCACTCTTATACACATGCACTTACGCGCGTTCACTCATATACACACGCACTTACGCGTGTTTACTCTTATACACATGCACTTACGCGTATTCACTCTTATACACATGCACTTACGCGTGTTTACTCTTATACACATGCACTTACGCGCGTTCGCTCTTATACACATGCACTTACGCGCGTTCACTCTTATACACATGCACTTACGCGCGTTTACTCTTATACACAAGCACTTACGGGCGATCACTCTTATACACATGCGCTTACGCGCGTTCACTTTTATACACATGCACTTACGCGCGTTCACTTTTATACACATGTACTTACGCGCGTTCACTCTTATACACATACACTTACGCGCGTTCACTTTATACACATGCACTTACACGCGTTCA
>NW_014604658.1:0-413 GCF_000485595.1 Priapulus caudatus | reverse complement strand
CTCTCTCTCTCTCTCTCTCTCTCTCTCTCTCTCTCTCTCTCTCTCTCTCTCTCTGCTCTCTCTCTCTCTCTCTCTCTCTATCTAGCTTTCTCTTATTCCATCTAGCTCTCTCTCTCTATCTAGCTCTTTCTCTCTCTATCTAGCTCTCTCTCACTCTACCTAGCTTTCTCTCACTCTATCTAGACCTCTCTCTCTATATATATAACTCTCTCTCACTCTATCTAGCTCTCTCTCACTCTATCTAGCTCTCTCTCCCTCTATCTAGCTCTCTCTCACTCTATCTAGCTCTCTCTCACTCTATCTAGCTCTCTCTCTCTCTCTCTCAATCTATCTAGCTCTCTCTCTTTCTCTCTCTCTCTCTCTCTATCTAGCTCTCTCTCACTCTATCTAGCTCTCTGTCTCTCTCCCTCTCT
>NW_014604657.1:0-413 GCF_000485595.1 Priapulus caudatus | reverse complement strand
GCAGGGTCAGCTAACGGTACAAGTTTAGTTAACTCCCTTAGTAGCTTAACCGGTACCGATGTTGCCGCCAGCGATGATGTAACCGGTAACAATGTGCTTGGTGGTGATTGGGATCTTGAATACCAAGTCGGTGATATAGAAACAAACATCGCCTTTACTGTCGATATACAAGAAAACTGGCAAGGGCAGCACAAAAAATAATTAAAACAAGTTTGTTTAAGCTAATGTTATAACTTTGTTGCTAATAACTGGAAGTTTTGGCTGCTCTTTGTTGGCGGCTAAATACTCTTCAGATCACATAATAGAAGCGTCCTTAAAGACCTCTAACCTCTAGTAAAAAATTAACCCCATTTCTTTGGTGGGTACTAACCACTTACGAGCTATCAAAACTACACTCTGTCTAAATGGCATCT
>NW_014604656.1:0-413 GCF_000485595.1 Priapulus caudatus | reverse complement strand
TGTGTGTGTGTGTGTGTGTGTGTGTGTGTGTGTGTGTGTGTGTGTGTGTGTGTGTGTAGCTAGCTTACATTAGACTCTCGGCTCACTACCGACGACGAACGAACAACTGCCATAGAAACACAACGAAAAATCCATCCATGTATTGTGCAAATTTGATCTTTATATACTTTTAGCGTTAAATATAGCAAAGGTACACATCATACGCCAGTGGTGGTTGTGGTGGTGATGGTGATGGCGGTGTGTTATTCCCGAATAACTTGTGCTAAATTAATAAAGTATCCCCCACCTCATACACACATGAACAGATACATACTATACAGATACATATCGTATGAATATCAGAAGTGAATCAAAACAAGTTATTTTTTTGTTGTATTCACTCCTGATATATATATATATATATATATATATAA
>NW_014604655.1:0-413 GCF_000485595.1 Priapulus caudatus | reverse complement strand
ATATAAGGTTATATGTGTGCTGTGTATACATATATCCGTGATATCAGGAGTCTATCAATATTGATAGACTCCTGGTCATATCACGGATAAAATAATGTTATGCGCTCATGCATGTGTACTTCGCGTTGCGCGCTCACCTGTGGATTACCTGACACAGATTCTCTTCTATTTAGCGGAGAAAGGTGCCAAGTATGTGAACTATCGGGATAGTAAACTGACGCGCCTTCTCAAGGACTCTCTCGGCGGCAACAGCAAGACGGTGATGATTGCCACCATCACTCCGTCTAGCTTCCACTTCGACGAGTCGCGCAACACGCTGCTGTACGCGGACAGAGCGAAAAGCATTAAGACCAAGGTATGGAGACGATACGCGTGTATCCAGACGCGCGCTCACGCACGCACTCGAACGCACG
>NW_014604654.1:0-414 GCF_000485595.1 Priapulus caudatus | reverse complement strand
GTGATTAGGAAGATGAGTCTTATTCTACACACACACACACACACACACACACACACACACACACACACGCACGCACGCACGCACGCACGCACGCACCTACTCAGTCCTGCACATTACTAGCTCACACACATTCACGAACACAGACCTACAGACAACCCTATTAGTATTACTATTAGTACAGCCACGAATATATAATCAAGAGCTAATATAATACAGGCTATATATAATAGGTATTATTAGCTCTTGATATAATGTATACACATGATCAGGAGTGAACAACAACAAACGTTTGGTTTTACTCACTTCTGATATCATCAGGAGTGACTAATATAGAGTCTATTATTATATTATTACACACGCCTGATATCATCACTGGCAGCTATATATATATATATATATATATATATATATATA
>NW_014604653.1:0-414 GCF_000485595.1 Priapulus caudatus | reverse complement strand
ACGTCTCACCGTCTCATCACTACATTGTTGTCTCTCATTGTCTCATCGCTACATTGTCATCTGTCACTGTCTCACTGTCTCATTGCTACATTGTTGTCTCTCATTGTCTCATCACTACATTGTCATCTGTCACTGTCTCACCGTCTCATCACTACATTGTTGTCTCTCATTGTCTCATCGCTACATTGTCATCTGTCACTGTCTCATCACTACATTGTTGTCTCTGATTGTCTCATCGCTACATTGTTGTCTCTCACCATCTCATCGCTACATTGTTGTCTTTCATTGTCTCATCGCTACATTGTCATCTGTCACTGTCTCATCGCTACATTGTTGTCTCTCATTGTCTCATCACTACATTGTCATCTGTCACTGTCTCATCGCTACATTGTTGTCTCTGATTGTCTCATCGCT
>NW_014604652.1:0-414 GCF_000485595.1 Priapulus caudatus | reverse complement strand
CAGATGTTCATTCAGCGTGACGAGGCGGCGAAAAAGCATGAGCTGCAGGGGGCGCCGGCGGGCGGCGGCGGCGGCGGGGAGGAGGTGACGAGCGGATCGGACGACCCGCTCTCGATGGGAGACGCCGAGGACGACGCCCTGCCGGCAGACGACGATGACTCGCTAGTTAAGGGTGAGCGACCTCTGACCTCGCCATGACCTCTGACCTCACGAGCCTTGACTCCACAATGCCCTGACCACATGACCCCTGACCCCACAATGCCCTTACTCCACAACCCATGACACCACAATGCCCTGACCCCACAACCCCTGACCCCACAATGCCCTTACTCCACAACCCCTGACACCACAATGCCCTGCCCCACAACCCCTGACACCACAATGCCCTGACCCCACAACCCCTGCCCCCACAAT
>NW_014604651.1:0-414 GCF_000485595.1 Priapulus caudatus | reverse complement strand
TGATCAAACCATTGTTGTTATACGGCTTACTCGAAAATGGGCAACACTCTTTGGCGACGCCGGTAACCGACAAGCCAATTCGGATTGAGCAGTCGGATGGCAAAATCTGGGCTCCGCGAAACTATGATCGAAAGCGGCATGGTAAAATGACGCTCTATGAAGCTTTTATCCATTCTTACAATCTGCCGTTTGTTCACCTTGGCGTTAACGGCGGGCTCGAAGTCCTGGCCAATAATCTCGATAAAATCCGTTTATTAAAACACGATGTTATTTACCCATCTTTACTGCTTGGCACGACCGCTATGTCGGCCTTTGAAGTCGCTCAAATGTATCAGGTGATCGCCAATAACGGCTATTTCGCACCCTTAACAACCATTAGGCAGGTCACTGATAGTGACAACAGAGTATTAAATA
>NW_014604650.1:0-414 GCF_000485595.1 Priapulus caudatus | reverse complement strand
GTTCTCTGTGTGTGTTGCAGTCGGGCCCTGCGCGCTGGACTTCTCCAAGATGAAGACGCAGGATCACTTCTGGACGGACCCACCGGCGGACGAGTTGGTGCAGCGGCATCGCATCCACAGCTCCCAGCGCATCGGCCAGTTTAACCCCGTGCCCAATTCTCCCAAGCGCCCCAGCCTGCAGGTGAGTGAGCGCATCGGTTATCCCCATCCTTCCTGGGTGCGGATGCAGTTCTCACGTTCTCGCAGAGATAGGGGTGTGGTATCTCTCTATTCCCTGGTCGTGGGGGAGTGCCCCATGTTCTGTCTCCTAGATGTGGATGCATTACCCAGCTTACGATGGCATCTGAGGAGATAGCGAGGTGTGGGTTCTCCAACCCTTGGTTATGAGTGACTGCCCAATTATCTGTCCCCTGG
>NW_014604649.1:0-414 GCF_000485595.1 Priapulus caudatus | reverse complement strand
TCTCTCTCTCTCTCTTCTCTCTCTCTCTCTTGTCTCTCTTCTCTCTTGCTCTCTCTCTCTCTCTCTCTCTCTTGCTCTCCTTCTCTCTTGCTCTCTCTCGCTCGCTCGCTCTCTCTCAGCCTCTCTTTTCATTTCCTCTTGGTAGCTCGCTCTGTCTGTCTGTCTCTCTTTCTCCCTCTGCCTCTCCCCCCTCTCGGTCGCTCGGTCTGTCTGTCTGTCACTCCCTCTCCCTCTCCCTCTCAATGGTTTTTGATCAATGGTGTCGCAAGGGAAAAGGAGGAATGCGGGAGCGAGCGCGCATGCGTGGCATTCCAACAGCGGACAGTGAAATAGAGAATTAATGGCAATTTATTGGATCCGGCATGTAAGCATACAAAGCCGCACGCACACGTACACGCGCGCACACACACACAC
>NW_014604648.1:0-414 GCF_000485595.1 Priapulus caudatus | reverse complement strand
CGTCAGGACTGATATACAATTGAACACTTGCATTGATGTCAGGTTTAACAGCCTGTTTGCCTGCAGCAGTGATACTGGACGTATCCTTTTCATTCGTTGCAGTTGGGTTAGTTTCCTGACGAATATCTCGGGGCGTCCCGTTTTTAATTTGGGTGTTAATATCCAAAAGATTATCCCTCCATTTTGGATTCGAGGAGTACGCTAGAAAACGCACTTGAATTGCGGACGTAGGCACAAAATATTAATACGCCTTTTCGTTCTCAACTGCGTTTTCCAGGCTAGTCGGTAACCGCTATTAATGCATACAAAAGATAGTGCTAATAGCTATAGTCTACTCTTACCGTGTCTGCTGTTCGAATAGTAGAGTAAGCTGGATAGCTGCCACCAAATAATACAAAGCGCATATGAAATGAG
>NW_014604647.1:0-414 GCF_000485595.1 Priapulus caudatus | reverse complement strand
CACACACACGCGCGCGCACGCCCGCACGTAATCACACACACACGCGCGCGCGCCCGCACGCATAGGCACACACACACATACACGCGCGCGTCCGCACGTGGGCATACACGCTCACGCGCGCGCCCGCACGTATCGGCACACACACACACACACACGCGCGCGCCCGCACGTATAGGCACACACACACACGCGCGCGCCCGCACGTATAGGCACACACACACGCGCGCGCCCGCACGTAGGCACACACACACAACACGCGCGCCCGCACGTAGGCACACACACACACACGCGCGCCCGCACGTAGGCACACACACACACACACACACACACACACACACGCGCACGCCCGCACGTAGGCACACACACACACACGCGCGCACGCCCGCACGTAGGCACACACACACACACGCGCGC
>NW_014604646.1:0-414 GCF_000485595.1 Priapulus caudatus | reverse complement strand
GAACGTGTTGCGGATTCGGTAGTCTGTTGCCACCAACTATTAACAGATAACGCTTCTTGCCTTTTTACTTCGATCGATAAACCCAGCGGATTAGAAAGGTCATCACCGCCAACTGCACTCTGATTCTGGTTTCTTTGGAATAGCTCGTCTTTTATCTCAAAAGCATTAAGGTCAAATTCTTTTCTAACCCTAAAAACTATCTCATTGAGGATTGTAGCTACTTGCCTTTCCCCGGTTTGCCCTTTAGTTCGAATATTTATACCCATTTACTCCTTCCCGTTACGTTTAGTCGTTTGTAAATTAAACCCACAGACCCGTTTTAAAATAACTTTAACGGGTATAGGCTACATTTAAACAGCTTACCTATACCCTTACCTACCTCACACTATTAAAGTCGCTTAAAAGCGGTTTAAC
>NW_014604645.1:0-414 GCF_000485595.1 Priapulus caudatus | reverse complement strand
GCACGATACAATATAAATAAAGCTTAAAAAGAAGTTGTATTAAGCCAAATCGAATGAGCCAAAAGTGGATAACATGCTTCTATATTTGCAGTGTCCAAAGTAAACTTGCTGTATATAAACTAATGAAAATACTTGGCTACCAATTCAAACCCAATGTTTGGGCGATTATCGTATCGACGGTATTTGTAATAACGTTTATCCAGCTAGGTAACTGGCAATTATCTCGCGCCGATGAAAAAGATGCGAAACAATTACAATTAGACGAATTAGCAAAACAGCCAACTGTCAGTGTACCTACTACTGTAATTAAGTTAGAAGACCTGTTGTACCGAGAAGTCGATGTACATGGAATTTACCTCACGGATGAAACGATATATTTAGACAATAAAACTCATAACGGACACGCTGGTTATC
>NW_014604644.1:0-414 GCF_000485595.1 Priapulus caudatus | reverse complement strand
CTCTCTCTCTCTCTCTCTTCTTCTTCTCTCTCTCTCTCTCTCTCTCTCTCTCTCTCTCTTCTTCTTCTCTCTCTCTCTCTCTCTCTCTCTCTCTCTCTCTCTTCTTTCTTCTTCTCTCTCTCTCTCTCTCTCTCTCTCTCTCTCTCTCTTCTTTCTTCTATCTCTCTCTTCTCTCTCTCTCTCTCTCTCTCTCTCTCTCTCTCTCTTTCTGGGACGTGTTATATGTTATCACCCCTTATTTCGATCGATCTCCCCCCAGTCTCTCCCCCCTTTGCTCTCATTCTCTCACAGATGATGCCTCGTCATTTAAGTCCGTTTACAAAGCCGATGTGTGTATTCGATTCCCTTATTCTACGTACTACACACACGCACATGTACGCACACCTACTCACACGCACGTACTACACACACACA
>NW_014604643.1:0-414 GCF_000485595.1 Priapulus caudatus | reverse complement strand
AAGGACGCGTCGAAGCCAGCGCGTCATAGACATCTGCCAGTGCCATCAGCCGTGCAGAGAGAGGAATTTGTTCTCCCCGCAAACCACGCGGATAACCCGAGCCGTCCCATTTCTCGTGATGGCCTCCAGCAATTTCCTTCGCCACATCGAGCATCTGTAGCTCTTCAAGCCGTTTCTGTGCGCCTTCGATTGTTTCTTCTCCAATGATGGCATGGCTTTTCATTACGATGAATTCTTCATCAGTCAGTTTGCCCGGCTTGAGTAGGATGTTATCTGAGATAGCCATTTTACCAATGTCGTGTAGCGGTGCGGAGTGGTAGATGAGTTCGATATATTCTTTGGTCAGAATATCCTTATATTTGTCACGTTTTGCCATGGCTTCGGCCAATAGGAGAACATACTCTTTGGTGCGCT
>NW_014604642.1:0-414 GCF_000485595.1 Priapulus caudatus | reverse complement strand
CACTATTTACCCTCGGCGTGCACTATTTACCCTCGGCGTGCACTATTTACCCTCGGCGAGCACTATTTACCTGTCGGCGCGCACTATTTACCCTCGGCGCGAACTATTTACCCTCGGCGAGCACTATTTACCCTCGGCGTGCACAATTCACCCGTCGGCGCACTGTTTACCCGTCGGCGCGCACTATTTACCCGTCGGCGCGCACTATTCACCCTCGACGAGCACTATTTACCCTCGGCGTGGACCATTTGCCCGTCGGCACGCACTATTTACTTGTCGGCGCGCACTATTTACTTGTCGGCGCGCACTATTTACTTGTCGGCGCGCACTATTTACCCTCGACGCGCACTATTTACCCTCGGCGCGCCCTATTTACCCTCGGCGCGCACTATTTACCCTCGGCACGCACTATTT
>NW_014604641.1:0-414 GCF_000485595.1 Priapulus caudatus | reverse complement strand
GTAACTGCGTCCTCAAAAGCGACTCGAGCTAATTTCAAATGGGTAGTATTGGATACGAATTTTAGCGGGCTTGAGGTCTATACCTCAGGCTCAACCGGCCAACCCATGTCCATCGGAAAAGGTCAGACGCCGAATATTAGTTGATTGACATGTCGGAGCTGATACCTTTATCTCAATGGATGCGCAAACAGCCGGAGCAAGTAGTTGCGGTTGCAAAAGGTATTCCGGCTTCGGCGAGGGACTTTGAATCGCGTGTTGTCTGCTGGATTGACGCTTTGATTGCTACGCCAGGAACCCGCTGGGCGGTCTACCACGCTGATTCATTCGAGTTTGTCGCTATTGTCTTTGCCTTATGGCAGCTAGGGCGTACTGCCTGCATTCCGGGTGATAATCGCCCTGGCAGCAATCAACGAC
>NW_014604640.1:0-414 GCF_000485595.1 Priapulus caudatus | reverse complement strand
AGTACATAGTACATAGTACGTACTACGTAGTACGTAGTACATAGTACGTAGTACCTACGGACTACGTACTATATGCACTATGTACTATGTACTATGTACTATGTACTGTACTATGTACTACGTACTACGTACTTAGTACGTAGTACGTAGTACGTGGTACATAGTACATAGTACATACTATATAGTACATAGTACGTAGTACGTAGTACGTAGTACATAGTACATAGTACATATTATATAGTACGCAGTATATAGTACGTAGTACGTAGTACATAGTACGTAGTAGATAGTACATAGTACGTAGTACGTAGTACGTAGTGCATAGTACATAGCACATAGTACATAGTACATAGTACATAGTACATAGTACATAGTACATAGTACGTGGTACGTAGTACGTAGAACATAGTACAT
>NW_014604639.1:0-414 GCF_000485595.1 Priapulus caudatus | reverse complement strand
ATGGACATAATCGGCTGCCTGAGCCAAATCGCCCTAGCTTATTATCAATTTTTACGCCAGTTCAAAAGCCCTTTCATCTATGTGCTACTAGTTGCAGCGTTAGTTTCTTTAGGTCTCGGTCACAATATTAATTGTATTTTCATACTGGTAGTACTGTTACTGAATGCAACAATTGGAACATTTCAGGAATACGCTGCACAGCAAGCAGCTTCTGGGCTTGAGAAAATGGTGCCCACTGATTGGAAATATGTAATGCACTAAAGGACACCTTTATTAAAAGGTGGCAGATTAATTACACGGCTGTCTATTTGATGCACTAATCTATCATAAATATAATCATTAACTCAAATGAATCAATGCGTCATTCAATAAAAGGCCTCAATCAAGATGAAGTAAAACAACGTTTACAACGTT
>NW_014604638.1:0-414 GCF_000485595.1 Priapulus caudatus | reverse complement strand
CTCTCTCTCTCTCTTGCTCTCTATGCACCGCGTATGAGAACTCGTGTAACCATTAACACGTTTTGTCAACGGTCTAGGAGAAAAAGGTTCATGTTCAGACTGATGTTAAGACCCCATGTTTCCTGAAGCTCCCCCAACTGTTTAGATGCTGTGTCTGTTCACCCACGAACCGATGACTATGTCAACGGTCTATAGCTAATGACTGTGTTATATGTACCTGTGTTGTTATATATGACTGTGTTATATGTACCTGTGTTGTTATATATGACTGTGTTATATGTACCTGTGTTGTTATATATGACTGTGTTATATGTACCTGTGTTGTTATATATGACTGTGTTATATGTATCTGTGTTGTTATATATGACCGTGTTATATGTACCTGTGTTGTTATATATGACTGTGTTATATATA
>NW_014604637.1:0-414 GCF_000485595.1 Priapulus caudatus | reverse complement strand
CATCAGTTCAATTTCGACCTAACGTCGAACCGAATGTTCTAGCATGGTTTAGCAACTTACCAGTCGTTCACTTTTGTTGCAATTTGCATATCGCGCAGGGCTCTCGGTATCACATGCAAAGTGGCCTTCTTTGTTACACCAAAAACACTTGATCTTTCGTTCCAAATTCTTGCCTTTCAGCTTCTGTTTCCATGGTCATATTTCTGTATCTCCATATTTCCCTTGCTATTCCATAGACAAATAAAACGTTCTTCGTGACTTGAGTTCTATGTTACCTGTCGTCTACACAACATCGACCAGGCATTGCCAGCATATTACGCTTTTTGCTATTTTCACATGCTGAATGTACTTACTGATAGGGTTGCAGTTTTATAGAATGCGTTTTTTAACATTTGCCCACAAACGTAAACAAGT
>NW_014604636.1:0-414 GCF_000485595.1 Priapulus caudatus | reverse complement strand
CCTCAGCTCAATTTCGACCTAACGTCGAACCGAATGTTCTAGCATGGTTTAGCAAATTACCAGTCGTTCACTTTTGTTGCAATTTGCATATCGCGCAGGGCTCTCGGTATCACATGCAAAGTGGCCTTCTTTGTTACACCAAAAACACTTGATCTTTCGTTCCAAATTCTTGCCTTTCAGCTTCTGTTTCCATGGTCATCTTTCTGTATCTCCATATTTCCCTTGCTATTCCATAGACAAATAAAACGTTCTTCGTGACTTGAGTTCTATGTTACCTGTCGTCTACACAACATCGACCAGGCAATGCCAGCACATTACGCTTTTTGCTATTTTCACATGCTGAATGTACTTACTGATAGGGTTGCAGTTTTATAGAATGCGTTTTTTAACATTTGCCCACAAACGTAAACAGTT
>NW_014604635.1:0-414 GCF_000485595.1 Priapulus caudatus | reverse complement strand
CATGATTCGTTGTTCTGTCGCATTAGTCGAAATGACGGCCACATTCGATTAGATATTAAATTTGAGAAATCAGCAGTGATGAGAAAGTTATCAGCAAAAATTACCAAGAAACTTAAAAAAGCACATTCATCAAAAATTGTTGATTTAACAGAATACAAAGAATCTAAAAATTCTTTATTAAAGGAATGGGGGCAATTGCGGGATACTGAGAGTCTGATCAGAGAAGGACGTAATCCGCAATATGCTGTTTATATTGCAGCCCAAAATATGCTTTCTCTTCTAATAGAAATTCTGAGTGAGCTTAATGAGCTTGATCGGCTTAACAAAATAATAGGGCAAGCGGAAGAAGAATATATGCCTTCCTGGCCTCCCGCGAGCCCGATATCACAGAGCTATTTTTTTTCATGGTCAAGT
>NW_014604634.1:0-414 GCF_000485595.1 Priapulus caudatus | reverse complement strand
GTTTGTACTGCTGCATTAAGAGTGTCACGCATATCAGGATCATCCGTCAATGGGGTTACCATGGTCATGCTACAGGCCGCTTCAGGGTTAACGCCTTTGCTGATTAATTGTCCTGCATAAACCAATAGGCGTGTTGAAATACCTTCGTCAAGGCCGTGACCTTTTAGGTTGCGGGCGCGATGGGCGATTTGTACCAGCTTGGCGGCTGTTTCAGGGTCAACCCCTGATTCTTTGTTGACGATTGATGTTTCAAGTTTTTCGCCGGGGTAGTCAAAATCCATGCCACCAAAACGTTGTTTGGTAGATTGTTTAAGATCCTTCATTAAGCTCTGATAACCGGGGTTATAAGAAATAACCAATTGGAAATCAGGGTGGGCTTGAATCAATTCGCCTTTTTTGTCTAAAGGCAAGGTG
>NW_014604633.1:0-414 GCF_000485595.1 Priapulus caudatus | reverse complement strand
TCTCAAGGCTACCGACCTTGGCTGCTGATGGCGTCGCTATTGACTACTATGTGTCAACAGCTTTTGTTCGAGTCGTTCGTTGCTGACTTTCCGCCGACACATCTCTTCGCGCGTACGAACATGTTCCGCGTAGCCGCCGTCGCCACGGCCGACGTCATCGGCTGCCCGCGTCGCTGTGTCTGACCGAGGCCGGAGCGCAGAGAGACGGGGCGTGGGGAGAGAGCTAGCGTGGGGAGAGAGACGGGGCGTGGGGAGAGAGCTAGCGTGGGGAGAGAGACAGGGCGTGGGGAGAGAGACGGGGCGTGGGGAGAGAGACAGGGCGTGGGGAGAGAGACGGGGCGTGGGGAGAGAGCTAGCGTGGGAGAGAGCCAGGGTGTGGGAGAGAGCTAGCATGCCTCCCCCTCCCTCCATCCC
>NW_014604632.1:0-414 GCF_000485595.1 Priapulus caudatus | reverse complement strand
CGTGTGTCCGTGCGTGCGTATGCGCGTGCTTGCGTATGTTCGTGTGTCCGTGCGTGCGTGCGTGCGTGCGTATGTACGTGTGTTTGTGCGTGCGTGCGTGCGTGCGTGCGTGCGTGTGTATGTGTGTGTGCATGCGTATGTGCGTGCGTATGTGCGTGTGTGCGTGCGTGCGTGCGTGCGTCCATACTTGCGTGCGTGCGTACGTATGTGTCTGCGTGCGTGCGTGCGTGCGTGCGTACGTATGTGTCTGCGTGCGTACGTATGTGCGTGCGTGCGTATATGCGTGCGTGCGTATGTGCGTGCGTGCGTGCGTGCGTGTGTGCTACTTGCCCACGCTCACAGCACACGCAGCATATTCTACAGAGCAAACGCCACGGTGTTCGTACGGCGACGCCGGACTGTCTAGGCCGGAAC
>NW_014604631.1:0-414 GCF_000485595.1 Priapulus caudatus | reverse complement strand
CCAGCATCCCAGCATCTCCCAGCATCCTCCCAGCATCCACTCATTCTCCCAGCATCCCAGCATCCTCCCGTTCTCCCAGCATCCTCCCAGCAGCTTCTCGTTCTCCCAGCATCCTCACATCATCCAACTATTCTCCCAGCATCCCAGCATCCTCCCGTTCTCCCAGCATCCTCACAGCATCCTTCCGTTCTCCCACCATCCTCACAGCATCCACCCGTGCCCCCTTCATCCAACTAATTTTTTTGTGAGTTTTGTTTGAGTGTAATTTTTATTAATTTCATAATTGCTCTCGCATTCTCCTTCGCCTACCAGCTTTGCCATGCACACGCGCGCGCGGTTCCTTACCGTCTCCTCCTACTTCTCCTCCTTCTCCGCCGCCGCCTTCTCCATATTCCGCTGTGTGTCACTGATTCG
>NW_014604630.1:0-414 GCF_000485595.1 Priapulus caudatus | reverse complement strand
CTGTCTCGCTCTCACCGTATCAGTCATCCTTGCCGAAAGGTCACTCTGTCGTCAACTGCTACCGTCGCGTGCCAGCGTGGTAATTGCACGCACCCACGCACGCACGCACGCACGCACGCACCCACGCAAGCACGCACCCACGCACGCACGCACGCACGCACACACATACGTACACACATGTACGTACATACACACACGTCAGTACATACATCTATGTACATACGTACACACACGTCAGTACATACACACACGTACGCACGCCCATACATGCACACACGTACACACACACACGCACGCACGGCCGCGCACGTACGCACGCACGTACATACACACACACACACACACACACGCACAGATGCACGCACGGACACACGCACGCACGCACATACCTAGCATGCTGAAATAGATAAATGC
>NW_014604629.1:0-414 GCF_000485595.1 Priapulus caudatus | reverse complement strand
CTGTATGATCTACAAAAGGGGTTTTCAGGTTATGGCAAGTCGCGCACACTTTAGATTCTGTGATATGAGGACTATGTGTCGGGGTAAAACCCACTGTACTTATCATTGGATTAGCAAAGGGGCTAGCATATTGACCAAATAGAGGCCTACTAACAGCATCCGCATAATCCAAAATACTGTATTTTCCTGAATATCCCTCTAATGTGCCTAATAAATCATTCTCAGAAATCTGGTGACAAGCGGTACAGCTGACACCATCTAGAGCATGGCTATAGTATGAATTAGATACATTTAGCATGCCATTGCCCAATATCTCCAAATGGACATTGTCCTTTTTCATTGCATCGTTAGCCATAGGCGCATGACAACGAGAGCATCTATCATTAATTTCATCGGAAAGCTGAGGGTTGCGAT
>NW_014604628.1:0-414 GCF_000485595.1 Priapulus caudatus | reverse complement strand
GGGAGAGATAGGTACAGAGGGAGAGAGAAGCGAGGGGAGAGAGGTTACAAGGGAGAGAGAGGTTACAGAGGGAGAGAGAAGCAGGGGAGAGAGGTTACAAGGGAGAGAGAGGTTACAGGGGAGAGAGAGGTTACAGAGGGAGAGAGGTTACAAGGGAGAGAGAGGTTACAGAGGGAGAGAGAAGCCAGGGGGAGAGAGGTTACAAGGCAGAGAGAGCGGTTATGGTGGAAGAGAAGTGAAAGAGGCGGAGGCTGTCGGACGAGCTTAATTGGCGTTTTTTTAATCACGATCGTCTCGCGTAACATCCATGACGCGTGTTTTTCGCTGCCTCTCTGCACCGCCCCGCCTCCTCCGCCCCACCCCTCTGCCCCCGCCCCTCCCCCCCTCTCCTCTCTCTCTCTCTCTCTCTCTCTC
>NW_014604627.1:0-414 GCF_000485595.1 Priapulus caudatus | reverse complement strand
CTCATCCCCAACCATCTTAATCCTAATCCGAACCCATCCCAACCCCAACCTGCCCGTCCGTACCGTATCCCAACCATGACCATGACCCTAACCCTAAACCTAACCCTGACCCAAACTATGACCCTAACCCTCACCCTGACCCAAACCATGACCCTAAACCTAACCCTGACCCAAACCATAACCATGACCCTAACCCTAAACCTAACCCAAACCATGACCCTGACCCTGACCCTGACCCAAACCATGACCCTAAACCTAACCCTGACCCAAACCATGACTATGACCCTAACCCTGACCCTAACCCTAACCATGACCCTAACCCAAACCATGACCATAACCCTGACATTAACCATACCCCTAACCCTAACCCAAACCATGGCCCTAAAGGGGGGGCTTATGTCGGGCTTGCGAGCC
>NW_014604626.1:0-414 GCF_000485595.1 Priapulus caudatus | reverse complement strand
GACGCAGCCCGCCCATCACACGCCTCCTAACCCTGCGATCACCCCCACCCCCACCCCCTACCCCTCCGATCACCCTTGCCGAAACACTATGGCATGGCATGGCACAGCGCAGCATAGCACGGCGCAATACGGCATGGCATGGCATAGCATGGCGCAGTGCAGCATTGCGCGGCGCATCACGGCATGGCATGGCATGGCATGGCGAGTCATGGCATGACACAGCATGGCATGGCGAGTCATGGCATGACACAGCATGACATGACACGGCGCGTCATGGCACGCCGCAGAACGGCACGGCGCGTCATGGCACGGCGCAGAACGGCACGGCGCGTCATGGCATGACACAGCATGACATGACACGGCGCGTCATGGCACGCCACAGAACAGCACGGCGCGTCATGGCACAGCATAGAA
>NW_014604625.1:0-414 GCF_000485595.1 Priapulus caudatus | reverse complement strand
TACTACGCACACACACACACACATACTACACACACACACACACATACACACACACACAGAGTCTTGTGTGTGTGTGTGTGTCTGTACGCCGTGATGCGGTGCTTCATAAATAATCAAAAAACTCTCTCGGCGTGTTTACATTACTCGGTGAGGTGTGGATTTACATAACAGAGGCGGACGTGCGACGGACGCGTTCCTGATTGATGTTGATGATCATGAAGCTGTGAGACGCGATGACGATGCAATGCTGATCGCTACTGGCAGCGTTACGTCATCAGACACACACACGCACGAACGCACGCATGCGAACAAACACACACGCGCGCGCGCGCGCGCTCATATGCACGCACACACGCACGCACGCAGTCAAGCCACGCCGGCTAATTCTCTATTCAATACTTTGGTATCATCGTT
>NW_014604624.1:0-414 GCF_000485595.1 Priapulus caudatus | reverse complement strand
GAGGAGAGAGAGAGAGAGAGGAGATATATATATATATATATATATATAGAGAGAGAGATGAAGAGAGAGAGACAGGAAGATAGAGATAGATAGAGAGAAAGAGAGAAAAAGAGAGAGAGACCTTTTACTTACCTGCGGAGTCCTTGAGGTAGCGCGCGACCTCATCGTAGCCGCTCTGCTCTGCTAGGTCTGTACAGATGTGTTACCTATATGTTACCTGTACAGGTGTGTAGCTTACCTGTGGAGTCCTTGAGGTAGCGCGCGACCTCATCGTAGCCGCTCTGCTCTGCTAGGTCGAGCGGTGTGTTGCCTATATGTTACCTGTACAGGTGTGTAGCTTACCTGCGGAGTCCTTGAGGTAGCGTGCAACCTCGTCGTAGCCGCTCTGCTCGGCTAGGTCGAGCGGTGTGTTAC
>NW_014604623.1:0-414 GCF_000485595.1 Priapulus caudatus | reverse complement strand
CCAGCACAGTCATTCTGAGATTGTCGAAATGCCTAAGGAGTTTACGGTCGTCGAAGCGGTTCCGTTTCGTGATAAATTCAGTTCGATTTGCGAAAGACAATATCCGCCTGCACCACTCAAAGTGAGCCTGGATTTCTCGAAAACAAGCTTTCTAGATAGCAGCGGCATTGGTGCGCTGGTTAGTATGATAAAGATAGCTAAAAGCGCAGGTATTACCCTGGCTGTTAGCGGACTCACTCCTCAGGTGCAAGCTGTTTTAACGATGACCGGGCTAAACCGGGTACTTAACATTGAGTCTGAAGCAACATCAGAGGCGTTATCCGTTAATGATCAATCATCTATGCTACCGGTGACTCATGCATCAATTCGATCCCGCACCAAGCGAGTGATCGATATACTGGGGGCGTTGGTAGG
>NW_014604622.1:0-414 GCF_000485595.1 Priapulus caudatus | reverse complement strand
ATACAATAAATTGCGCCCTTGGTAGGCAGGTTCTTGTGAAATACTTCGATAGGCTCGATCAAATTCAGCTTGGGTATTAGCTTGAGCGGCAGTGAGTAAGGGTTGTGATGAAGTGACAATCCACGGCATCGCGCCGACCAGGTTCATTTCTAGCTGTAACGAACCATCGGTATCTTCTGCGAGATCCGTATCAAAATAGAAATAATCTGGTAGTAGCGCATCACCAATAGGACAAATCCCCTCGCCTTCGGAAAAAAACCAGCGCATTTTCTCCTCAAACTTTTTACTGGCCCGAAAGGTACGAGAAGTGCTTTGACTGGATAGCGGCACAATATCACCATTCGGACGATGCTCTAACATCTGATCTAACAGCAACACCAAACTGCGTTCCCTACTACTGGAAAGGTATTGATT
>NW_014604621.1:0-414 GCF_000485595.1 Priapulus caudatus | reverse complement strand
AGATTTTATCTTTAATATCGATAATTAGCTAGTATCTATAGTTAGCAGATACCGTCACCACATAGACATTGTAATCCAGCGTTTCATTACCGAGCAGCAAAATACCTTCAACTGCTGGGTCGTAAGGCACCAAACCATCAACTGCCCAGTTGTCTGCACTGTAGCTTTCGTACCAGTAACCTAGTTTATAACTGAGTTGTTTGTTGTAGTGATAATCGGTCCATAACTTGGCGCTGTGCAATGCTGTTCGGGTATTTGGATATTGTACGATTGCAGGTCCGGGCGCGTTAAGGTCTTCCATATTGATGGCACCATCGGATTTGCTATAGGTTAAATCTGCGCCGATGTCCCATTTGCCTAAACCTGTCCATTTAGCGCCAAGGCCAACGGTATCGAAAGTATCTCTAAAACTGG
>NW_014604620.1:0-414 GCF_000485595.1 Priapulus caudatus | reverse complement strand
TATGCAACTGACCCAATGGGACGAGCAAGGCATCGAACTGCAGTACATGGCGGTCAATGTGTCGCCCCAGCAGTTCCGCAATCCGCGGTTCAGGGAAAGTGTCGAGGAGGCGATCGAGCTCACCGGAGTCGATCCGGGCCGGCTCGTGTTCGAGATCACCGAGAGCCTGCTCATGCACGATCCGCAGCATGCGAAAACGCTGCTCGAAGAGCTCACCTCGCTTGGCATTCGCTTCGCGGTGGACGACTTCGGCACGGGGTATTCGAGTCTTGCGTACCTGCAGCGCTTCCCGCTCTCGAAGCTGAAGATCGATCGAAGCTTCGTCGAGAACCTCATCACTTCGCGCAACGATCAGGCGATCGTCAACGCGGTGGTGGGCTCGCGCGTACGCTCGATCTCGAACTCGTGGCCGAG
>NW_014604619.1:0-414 GCF_000485595.1 Priapulus caudatus | reverse complement strand
GGAGATGAAGTCGCATTCTTTCCGCAGGTGACTGGTGGCTAATGGCTAGTGTGATAAAAATTCAGACAGACGATTTCGATGTTGGCGCAAGCATCGATGCGTTAAAAAAGATCACCAATGGCATCGGTGCAGTCGTAACTTTCACTGGACTAGTGCGCGAGTTTGATGACGACACGAAGCTAACATCGATGACACTCGAACATTATCCTGGCATGACAGAATCTGTACTACAAAAGATTGTCGATGATGCGACTCAGCGTTGGAATCTACTTGGCACACAGCTTATTCACCGCGTTGGCAATCTAAAATCTGGAGATAATATCGTACTAGTGGCGACTGCCAGCGCACACAGAAAAGAGGCTTTTGAAGCCGCTCAATTCATCATGGATTTTTAAAAACAGACGCGCCCTTCTG
>NW_014604618.1:0-414 GCF_000485595.1 Priapulus caudatus | reverse complement strand
AATAAAGAACGAGAGAGAGAGTTGTATCCTAGACGTACGTCAGACGCATAAGTCCAAAACGTGTATGACAATGCAAACGCAATGTCGGAAGTAATTAGAACATCCGTCCTGTGCATCCGATATCGCAAGGGTCCTAAAATCGTGTCGTACCACATAGTTTACACGGTGCGTTTTGGACGTATGCGTCTGACGTACGTCTACTAGGACATACGTCTAGGACGCATCGTCTAAATAGGCCTTACGAATAAGAAATGCGCTTCAGAGAAACACTACGACATGCGAGAGAAATCGCACGGACAGCGCTGTATATATATTATAGGTCTATAATAGATTAATAGGTCTCTATTATGTACTCTTGATATATATATATATATACATATATATATATATGCGTGCGTGCGTGCGTGCGTGCGT
>NW_014604617.1:0-414 GCF_000485595.1 Priapulus caudatus | reverse complement strand
GAGAGAGAGAGAGAGCGAGAAAAGAGGAGATGAGAGTGCTAGCTGTCATTGTGACGCATCGCTCCGAGTCAAGATGAATATGAAGTATATATAGAGTGTACCTCGAGCAGGCAGGAGTGCGGATGCGCAGCGAGAAAGGCGAGCGCCGTTTGCGAGTCACACGTTTTTTTGTGCAGGGCGGAAGAAGTGTAATAAAGACCTCTCAGTGACAGCGCTGTGTTTGTCTCTGCGGCACTCTCCGCCCACCGCGCTGTACATACAAGGCGGTTCCACGCGAGGATGTCACGGCGCCTGAAGCTGTGGAGGAGAGAGAGAATCAACGAATGTAATGTGATTATGGTGGAAAACACGGGAGGAGTGGGGGGGGGGTCGACGTAAAAGCTGAAAACGCCATCGGGAGAGCGGTCGTTGGCA
>NW_014604616.1:0-414 GCF_000485595.1 Priapulus caudatus | reverse complement strand
CTCTCTCTCTCTCTCTCTCTCTCTCTCTCTCTCTCTCTCTCTCCTCTCTCTCTCTCTCTCTGTCTCTCTCTCTCTCTCTCACAGGCGTCTGCTGTTGCCTACGTCAGCTGTAATTAGGCGGGAAAATTTTCGCGCGCAAATTGCTCGGTGTCGGCAGCGGCCCCGCGTCATTACCGGGGCAAATGAGCATGGATTACTAGGCGCGCATATAGAGGCGGGCAGTGAGTCTCCGCTATATAAGAGGTCAGAAAGAGAGAGAGAGAGAGAGAGGGGGGAGAAGAGAAGAGGGAGAGAGGGGGAGGAGCGAAAGGTATGTACCCACTAATCGATGATATACGCTTTGATACACATGAGGTCGCTCTCTGTCTCTTCCTCGCGCGCGCTCTCTCTTTCTACCCCTTTCTCTCTACCCCC
>NW_014604615.1:0-414 GCF_000485595.1 Priapulus caudatus | reverse complement strand
TCGAAATGCACGCGCGGCTGCACCCCTTCGAAATAGCCGCCGCCCAGATCGCCGCCCGCATAGCGGAGCACGGCCGCGGCGAACGCGAAGCCGATGACGAGACCCGCTGCCGCGCCGAGCACGCCGAGAATCGCGCCCTCCGAGACGACGAGCCACAGCACGCCGCGCTGTGTCACGCCGATCGCGCGCAGCAGCGCAAACTGCGCACGGCGTCTCAGCACGGCAAGGGCCTGCATTGTGAAGACGAGAAACGCCCCCGTGAATAGCGCAACGAGTGCGAGTACGTTGAGATTCGCGCGGTCCGCACGCGAGAGCATCGAGGTACGGTTTGCGTTGTCGCCCGGCGTGACAGGGGCGACCCCCGCGGGCAAGCGCGGTGCGAGCGAATGCGCGAACACTTCGGCATCGACGCCA
>NW_014604614.1:0-414 GCF_000485595.1 Priapulus caudatus | reverse complement strand
CTCTCTCTCTCTCTCTCTCTCTCTCTCTCTCTCTCTCTCTCTCTCTCTCTCTCTCTCTCTTTCGCCTGCTCCCTCTCTGACTCTTTCTCTCTCTCTCTCTCGTTCTCTCTGTCCTTCCCCGCTTCTCTCTCGTTAGATTATGTGCAACTAAACGTGGCGCAAGACGCTGCGTAAATGTGTGCCGGACGCTCGCTAAAGCTGCTCCCGCCACGCTCCGCTGTAGTGAGCGAAAGAGAAGGGGAGTGCGAGGGCGACAGAAACAGATTGACAGAGGGAGAAGCAAAGAGACATGCAGAGACAGATAGATAAACAGAGAGTGAAGCAAAGATACATGCAGAGACAGATAGATAGACAGCGAGTATATGAAAGAGACATACATACATACATACATGCATGCATATATACATACATACA
>NW_014604613.1:0-414 GCF_000485595.1 Priapulus caudatus | reverse complement strand
GTTCAAAACCAGCAACAATCTCACTCGGCAATTCACGTTTAATTAATCGTTCAATCCCGGTTAACAATTTGTGTTCATCGAACACATACCAGTGAAACGGCATCACCTTCTGAACCGGCACGACCCGTGCGACCAATCCGGTGCACATAATCTTCCGCCACATTAGGCAATTCAAAGTTAACGACATGCGGTAATTCACTGATATCAATACCACGCGCTGCAATATCCGTTGCTACCAATACTTGCAGGCTACCCGTTTTGAATTCAGCTAACGCACGGGTACGAGCTGCTTGGCTTTTGTTGCCATGAATGGCAAGCGATGAAATACCATTGCCCGTTAAATATTCGGCGAGTTTATTCGCGCCATGCTTTGTGCGTGTAAACACCAACACCTGTGACCATTGATGCTGCTTG
>NW_014604612.1:0-414 GCF_000485595.1 Priapulus caudatus | reverse complement strand
CCATGCTACCTCTAGGTTGGTATACGATGTAGCGGCTTTCGAATTGTTAATTAACTTTAACACTGATGAATCCGTGAATGCCTTTTGACCGATATTAAATGTGAGTAAAGTTCTCTACATAGTCTGGCGCATCAGGATTATCGATTGCACATGCTGTGTTGATTGTAAGATTTAAACCGAATACGAGTATATTCAGTAACCTTGGTACTACTCGATTGTTTTTGATTGTTACCATTTTTGATAAACACCTTTTGAATAAATATTCCATTCGGCCTGCCTTCTGTTTTGAAGCCCATTGTTTATTCTTCCCTGTGACTTGTTCCATGCTTTCCATGCTACCTCTAGGTTGGTATACGATGTAGCGGCTTTCGAATTGTTAATTAACTTTAACACTGATGAATCCGTGAATGCCTT
>NW_014604611.1:0-414 GCF_000485595.1 Priapulus caudatus | reverse complement strand
TGTATGAGATCTATGCAAAAGTCGATCCTGATTTTAATGGTTTAGTGACTGTGCCGGTTTTATGGGATAAAAAACAACAAACCATAGTGAATAACGAATCGTCGGAAATTATAAGGATGCTTAACTCATCGTTTGATGAGTTTGCTATTAACAAAAATGTGGATCTTTACCCCGAGTATTTACGAGCAGACATTGATAAGGTCAATCAACCCATTTACGATAACGTAAATAATGGTGTTTATCGTGCAGGCTTTGCGACAAATCAGAAAGCGTATGAAGGTGCCTATGATGCCTTGTTTAAGACACTGGATGACCTTGAGGAGCGATTATCAAAACAACGTTATTTAGTGGGGAATCAAATTACTGAGGCCGATTGGCGTTTGTTTACCACCTTGGTACGTTTTGATCCTGTGT
>NW_014604609.1:0-414 GCF_000485595.1 Priapulus caudatus | reverse complement strand
CACCGCATGACAAATAAAGCTCGTGCGGCATTATCAACTCATCACGCTCACCCCATGCATTACCACGATAACTTGACCAACTATACTGATCCGCCGCTTCCACCATGCCAGCCGTTACCGGATTAAGTTCTATATAGCGATAACAAGCCAACAAATAATTATCCGCATCCACCAAGCTGCTCTTATGTCGCCCTTCCCACAGAGTGCCACTACGCTGATAATTTTTATTCACATAATGCACATACTGCCGCCCCACATGCTGAACAATACGCGAAATACTGTCTTCAAATTTTGGGGGGGTGATAAGTAAATGAACGTGATTAGTCATCACAAACCACGCTAACTACCTTGCCGTTGACTGCAACGGTATTCTATCCATATCACCCTTTTTCCGGGCAAACCTTTAATATCATG
>NW_014604608.1:0-414 GCF_000485595.1 Priapulus caudatus | reverse complement strand
ACGCGGATTGAACAAACGACTATAATGATACTAGAATTATCCGGTATTTTAAATAGCCGAATATGAAAAGCCTTCCGTGTTTCGACCTGTTTCTTGACCTCGTCTTTCTCCTGCGCATGCGCACGCATCTCCTCGCTTGTCAGTGCGTAGATGCAGTCCATTCGTTGTGGCCTGGCCATTTCACTGCTAAGCTACCATTTAGTGAACGTACTAAAACTAGAAAAGCGCGCGTAAATTCACTCGAATCGTTATGGCCGGACCAGTTCAATCTGGAAAGGGCTATTGTATGGGCGTGGTATGTGATCGATAGCGAACTTGGACTGGCCGATGCCATTGGCAATGCCAATGCTGTATCACACACACACACGCGCACGCACACACACACACACACACACACACACACACCGACCACAC
>NW_014604607.1:0-414 GCF_000485595.1 Priapulus caudatus | reverse complement strand
CTCATCCTCCACCCTCTCCCCTTCCTCCTCCTCCTCCTCTGCCTTCTCCCCCTCCTCCTCCTCCACCACCTTCTCCTCACCTTCTCCCCCTCCTCCTCCTCCACCACCTTCCCGCCTCCTCGACCTCCTCCCTGTATCACTGTTCAACAATGAATAATAAATAATGAATAACAAGTGAGTTGTCCGAGGAGTAAACGTCCGGAAGGTAAATGTCCAAGGGGTAAATGTCCGGGGGGTGATTGTCCGAGGGTGAATGGCATGGGGGTAAATGGCATGAGGGGTAATTGTCGGGGGGTAATTGTCCGGGGGGTAAATATCCAGGGGGTAATTGTCCGGGGGTAAATGCCTGGGGGGTAATTGTCCAGGGGTAAATGTCCGGGGAGTGATTGTCCGGGGGGTGAATGGCATGGGGGT
>NW_014604606.1:0-414 GCF_000485595.1 Priapulus caudatus | reverse complement strand
CGTAGACAAATTATAATTTACAGGAGTAGTAATGTCGATGAGCAACCGAAATTATGGATGCCGCCAGCAATTGGGTACATATACCAATTAACGGTCTTTTTTAGAGATTAGATCCCGCTTCTGAAAATCGCCCGATTCGTTCTTGAGTACCGGGGTGACTAGAGAAAAAGTCAGCCATCGTTTTGTCACCGTCACCACAAGACATGCCATCGTCTAAAGTTTTATCCAGACATTCTTTAACATTTCCATTGTTTTTTATACACGCTCTATATTCATGACTATGACTGTTTTCTAACCTCGTCATAATGTTGACGAAATTCATAGGGTCGATATCATTATTTTGCATATAAGTCAGAGAATAGGTATCCGCTTCTGTTTCCATCTCTCTGGAGTATCCTGTTTCAACGAATAAAG
>NW_014604605.1:0-414 GCF_000485595.1 Priapulus caudatus | reverse complement strand
TGGTGGTGCATAGTGATCGGGGCAGTCAATATTGTTCAAAAGATTATCAACGGTTAATTACTAATCATCAACTGAAATGCAGCATGAGCGGCAAAGGCAATTGTTATGATAATGCCGTTTGCGAAAGTTTCTTCCATACGCTTAAGACTGAGCTGGTTTATCAACGCAATTATGAAAATAGAGAACAAGCCAGACGATCTATATTTTGGTACATTGAAGCATACTATAACCGGGTAAGACGACACTCTAGCATCGGCTATATGAGTCCGATAAACTACGAAAATATAGCGTTGAAAAACGCTAGGTAAACTCTCCGTTAAACTAGTAGCAGATCAAAAATAGCTGCTTCGATAGGCATAGAATGAGTGATAATAATCCCTACACAAATTTTTGCGTGGCGTAAATACCGTGTCA
>NW_014604604.1:0-414 GCF_000485595.1 Priapulus caudatus | reverse complement strand
TCTCTCTCTCTCTCTCCTCTTCCCTAACTCTTCTTTCTCTTGCGCGGTTGTCGGTTTTACTTTTTCTGCTCATCTGCTGTTTAGTACATTGAAAGGAATGCTCTCTATATTGATCATGCTGGAGATTTTTGCTGACAAATAGATAGCTGCGGGCGCTGACAGATTATTGAATGTAGAATTATGCAAATTAGCATCGAACAATTTTCACTAAAGCCAATTATCGAGAGACAAATCCCCTGATTAACCGAATGTTGTTATGGCGTGATTTTAAAATACGGTTGAGCCTGTGAGAGTCCAGTAGACGTAGGGCGCTCATAACTAAGCAGTTCAACATTACCATCATTATACTTCTCTAAGAAATTTAATGATAATCCTGTAGAGTAGAAGCGTGTTTCTCGTTTGCTTATAACGGTC
>NW_014604603.1:0-414 GCF_000485595.1 Priapulus caudatus | reverse complement strand
GATTTCGCACCATTGCGCATATCGGCAGCGAGGAATACGGCCTCACCGTGGCAATTCACGCCCACGCTGCGGGGTTCCTTGATTTCGAACCCGAACTTGAGCGACTGCTTGGCGAGATTGACGAGTCAGTGTTGAAAATTTGTCTTGATACCGGCCATCATACTTACGCAGGTTTTGATCCGGTGGCTTTCATCAACCGACACGCGAAGCGCATTTCCTATATGCACTTCAAAGATACTGACCCGGTCGTGAAAGCTGATGTCATCGAGCATCGCCGGGGTTTTTACGACGCCTGCGGACAGGGGATATTCTGTAATCTCGGTAATGGTGAAGTTGATTTTCCTGCTGTACGATCTGTGCTAATTGACAACGGCTTTGAAGGTTGGTGCACAGTCGAGCAGGATTGTGATCCGG
>NW_014604602.1:0-414 GCF_000485595.1 Priapulus caudatus | reverse complement strand
GATCAATGGGAGATAAATTTAAGCTACCCAGAAGACACCATAGGTCGACTGATGGAACCGGCTGATGGCATCCTGAAAAAACGATGGCACGGTCACCGATGCCATCAATCACATACGCGAGAAAGACAAAAACAACATCGTCTTCACCAAAGGGAACGGTTTTTACTGAGACCAACATGGAGCTGCCAGGCATCAACGTCATCAACGAAAGCGCCGAAGATGTAACCAACGAATTCTTCGATCTATCGGGCAAGCAGCTTCTACTGAAACGAGATGTCACGCTCTCCATGTACACCACAAACAAGCGAGCCATCAGTCAGGACTGCCTGTGTTATTTCATGGAGAAAATCCACCTGACATAAGTCCACCGTCATCTGCTTTCCCGACCAGATGATGATAAAACCCTGATTTCCC
>NW_014604601.1:0-414 GCF_000485595.1 Priapulus caudatus | reverse complement strand
TATAGAGAGTAAGTGAGAAGAAAGAGAGAGTAAGAGAGAAGAAAGAGACAGAGAAAGAGACAGCGATAGAGAGAGAGAGAGAAAAAGGGAGAGAGACAGAGAGAGAGACAGAATTTTCGCTTTTCTCTCATTATGCCCGTTGGAACGCACTCACCCTCACCTTCGAGTCATGAACATATGTGTATGAACATTCGCGCTTAGCAGTGCGAGTGTATGAACACACATATATAACCCCGCTGCCACTGCACCGGACCTTTGGAGAGAGGACTTTTTGGACTTTTAGAGAGAGGACTTTTGAACGCACAGACAGACGCACAGACAGACGCACAGCAGCGGCGGTATAGCTACTGGTACGTGCGTACGCTGTGGTTCCTGTTTGCTACTGTCTCGTTCTCACATGTTCTCTCTCTCTCT
>NW_014604600.1:0-414 GCF_000485595.1 Priapulus caudatus | reverse complement strand
TTGTAGTGACCATACATTCTACAAGAAATTATTCTATAATAGAAGTATAGAGATGCTTCGTGTTACTACAATACGACATTGTACAATATTCCCATCGGGAGTATTATGTATTTATTATAAATATATAATGCATAAGTTTTTAATTAGGGTTTATTACTTTTGATTATGTAATTACGTTACTTACGGTACGTGCACACGCGCGTACACACGCACGCACGCACGCGCACTACTATAAGACATTGTACAATATTCCCATCGGGAGTATCATGTATTTATTATAAATATATAATGAATAGGTTTTTAATTAAGGTTTATTAATTCTGATTATGTAATTACGTTACTTATAGTTAATAAATTAATTGTACTTGTTACGTGCTAGCCTTTGTTACGTGTGACTAGCTGAACTAATCCTAA
>NW_014604599.1:0-414 GCF_000485595.1 Priapulus caudatus | reverse complement strand
GAGAGAGAGAGAGAAAGAGAGATTCTGCTGCCGGAGACAGAACGCGAAGCTATGCACCACAGAACTTACATCCACTTACATCAACTTACATCCACTTACATCACCCACTTACATCCACTTACATCCACTTACATCCCCCACCTTCCTTCTCACTCTGTGTGCTTCTCAGTAGCAATCATTCACGGCCGATGGCAACAACAGTAACCTCCTGCAACATCACCAGAGTCGAACAAAATTCCAGCCAACCTGCAGTCACAGCGTGCGGAACTACCTCTCGCGTAATTCGAAAAGCATTCGGCGAAGTTTAAACGGCGGGACAGAAAACGAATCGAAGAAGAATCGAGAAACTCGCGGCGCGCGAAACTAGTTAACCGCCGTGCCGGGGGAGCCCCCTCCTCCCCCTTCCTCATTCTC
>NW_014604598.1:0-414 GCF_000485595.1 Priapulus caudatus | reverse complement strand
GTTCAACCATACCTGCGTGTATGCGCGCGAGCGTGCGTTCGTTCGTTCGTTCAACCACATCTGCGCGCGTGCGTGCGTGCGTGCGTGTGTGCTTGTCTGTGCTTACCCCGTCCCCGCCCGCACCTACCGTACACTGTTAGCGACGCCTTCCGCGACAGCACTTCGGGGAACCCCGACGCTGCGACGCCGCAGTGGAACATGGCGACGTCTTCGGCGGCGACGGCGTTCGTGATACGGATTGCGTGGTTGCCGGACGTGAAGCGGTCGCAGTCGACGAAGGTGTAGCGGTTGTTCACCGGATTGTTAAAGTCCAACTGCACGTTGTCCTTGTACCAGTTCACCTAGAGAGCCGAGACATCAAGTATATATATATATATACACACACAGGAGAGCGAGAGAGAGCGAGAGATAACG
>NW_014604597.1:0-414 GCF_000485595.1 Priapulus caudatus | reverse complement strand
GCGTTCGCTGCAACGTGTGTCTGTGCATTCACCGTCGTGCATGCATGCACGGTCGCTGCGACGCGTCAGTGCGCGGTCGTTGTGAAACGCGAGAGCGCGCGGTACCTTCAGCTCCTGGTCGAGACGTTCGAGCGCGCAGTCTGACGATGGCTTCGGCTGGTTCTCCTCGGCGGGAGGCTGAGAGTAGAACACGCTCGCTCCGACGATGGAGCCGCCGTCTCGCGTGCGTCCCCCGCTCAGGTTCACGCCCGCCGCGCACCACAGCTGTAACGACAACACGATACACCATGATACACCACGGCTGCAACGACATGATACACCATGATACACCACGGCTGCAACGACATGATACACCATGATACACCACGGCTGCAACGACATGATACACCATGATACACCACGGCTGCAACGACA
>NW_014604596.1:0-414 GCF_000485595.1 Priapulus caudatus | reverse complement strand
TAGACACATACATGTACTATTGATAGAACCCAGGTATCAAACACACACACCCGCACATGTACACACGCACACACATGTACTATTGATAGAACCCAGGTATCAAACACACACCCGCACACATGTACACATGGGTTCTATCAATAGTACATGTGTGTGCGATACCTGGGTTCTATCAATAGTACATGTGTGTGCGTGTGTACATGTGCGTGGGTGTGTGTTTGATACCGAAACACACACCCGCACATGTACACACGCACACACATGTACTATTGATAGAACCCAGGTATCAAACACACACCCGCACACATGTACACACGCACACACACACACATGTACTATTGATAGAACCCAGGTATCAAACACACACACCCGCACATGTACACACGCACACACATGTACTATTGATAGAACCCA
>NW_014604595.1:0-414 GCF_000485595.1 Priapulus caudatus | reverse complement strand
GCGCGCCACAGCGAGCGTGCACCTGCCATGTTGCGTCCATGAGTGGTTGTACGAGAGCGATATTCAGGCATAGTGTTCTCCGATTATTCTGTATTTGAATGAAGATGAGTAACCATCTATTCTAACCTTGAATTAAGTTATTTTGTACCTAGTATCTATTGAGAGTAGGCTTTCTGTTATCGAACTGATTGCTAATCTACATCTCAAACACTTTCAGCCAAGGAAAATCGCCATGAAAGTCAGTATTACAGTAGAAAATATTCGTTGTGGTGGTTGCGCCAACAGCATTAACAAAAAATTATCCGCGATTGAAGGGGGTAATGTCCGTTGATGTCGCCATTGAAGCACAAATTGTAACCGTGGAGATGAATCATGAAGGGCTTCGGGATGATGTGATCGCGTCCTTAAAAGGCA
>NW_014604594.1:0-414 GCF_000485595.1 Priapulus caudatus | reverse complement strand
GAGAGAGAGAGAGAGCATCGCTAAAATTTATAATTAACTTCGTATACGTTTCGGCGCGTGCCCGCTGCGCGCGCGACCGGGGACACGTTACCCCGCTCTCATCGGGATCCCACAGCGGCTCACAGCGAGGAGCAATGACCCGCCTTGTGGACACTCCCTCCTCCTCCCCGGGTGGGGGGGGGGGTGCCGGGTTGACCTCCCCCGCCGCGGTGTATACGGCGGCACCGGCGGAATTTATTCGCTGGGTAAATTTGCACTTTTATGGGCATCGAGCATTGACTAGCTATATGGGATTACAGATGTGTGTGCGTGTGTGTGTGTGTATGTGTGGAGGGGGAGGGGTGGGAGGGGTAGTAGGGCGGATCGAGGCACGCGTGCGATCCGTTGTGCGCCTATTGACCGAATAACAACGAC
>NW_014604593.1:0-414 GCF_000485595.1 Priapulus caudatus | reverse complement strand
TTGCATTACATTGCATCATATTGCATTACATTACTGTATTACATCGTGTACGTCTTTCGTCACATTTTTACACTGTCTCTACTTGAGCGACCTAGATACAGTATCTAAGAGGGGGCGTGGCTAGCAAGGTCGATCCCTCCTTATATGGCGCGTGCCTTGCCTTCGCAAGTAATTTTTATGACCCACAATATATATATATATATATATATTTCTTTAGTTGTACTTCTTCTCGGGTCACTACGCTACACTCGACCTAGCCGCTGCAGCACACAGCACGTCTGTCTTGGCTGTCTCCATGGCTCTGGTAATAGGGGGGCATTCCAGGAGATCTCATATAAATATATATAGTTTGGCTCTCCGCATATGTATATATATATATATTTGGCTCTCCGCATATGTATATATATATATATA
>NW_014604592.1:0-414 GCF_000485595.1 Priapulus caudatus | reverse complement strand
GGGAAAGCAGGCGCCGTGAGCGGTAAAGCAGGCGCCGTGAGCGGGAAAGCAGGCGCCGTGAGCGGGAAAGCAGACGCCGTGAGCGGCAAAGCAGACGTCGTGAGCGGGAAAGTAGTCGCCGTGAGCCGGGAAGCAGACTTGCGCCCGTGAGGCGTCTGTGCTAGATGTGTCGTGAGAGCGGTGCCAGCGCTGACGTCCGTTCAACCGTCATGTGTATCATGTTCTTATTCCCCCTCTTCCCACCCCCAAGGACACGCTAGTTGAGAAAGCGGTATTCACGCATACAGCTGGATTCTCATAGCCAATCGTCACGATGCCTCATGATCACCGACGCTTTGTCTACGCTGACTACGTGCGAGGAATCGCATCGTGCGCTTATATAGGCCTACTCAATCACATCTTTACGCCAATACT
>NW_014604590.1:0-414 GCF_000485595.1 Priapulus caudatus | reverse complement strand
CGGTGGGTGAGTGGGTAGACAGAGATTGTGTGATAGGGCGGTGGGTGAGTGGGTAGACAGAGATTGTGTGATAGGGCGGTGGGTGAGTGGGTAGACAGAGATTGTGTGATAGAGCGGTGGGCGAGTGGGTAGATAGAGCGAGATAGTGAGGTGGTGGTGGCGACGAAGTGACCTGTGTTAGGATGAGAAAACGGAAGAAAGCCAAAGCACCGTTAATAGAAGTAACTTCTGTAGAGCAGACGGGCTTTCGATATGGTCCGATTCACTAGAAGTTTGAGAAGAATTAGAGGTATTTGTTTATGGTGGGGCCTGATTCGATGGGGGGGGGATGACTCATTTGAAGAGCTGACCACGTAGTCTCAATTAATGTCTCATTTAATGTCTCAATTAATGTCTCATTTTAATCTCATATAA
>NW_014604589.1:0-414 GCF_000485595.1 Priapulus caudatus | reverse complement strand
ATGCTGTGTGAGGATGCTGTGAGGGATGCTGTGAGGGATGCTGTGTGAGGGATGCTGTGAGAAGGATACTGTGTGAGGGATGCTGTGTGAGGGATACTGTGAGAGATACTGTGTGAGGGATGCTGTGAGGGATACTGTGTGAGGGATGCTGTGAGGGATATTGTGTGAGGGATGCTGTGAGGGATACTGTGTGAGGAATGCTGTGAGGGATGCTGTGAGAGATGCTGTGTGAGGGATACTGTGAGGGATGCTGTGAGGGATGCTGTGAAGGATGCTGTGACTGTGAGGGATGCTGTGTGAGGGATGCTGTGTGAGGGATGCTGTGTGAGGGATGCTGTGAGGGATACTGTAAGGGATGCTGTGAGGAATGCCGTGTGAGGGATTCTGTGAGGGATGCTGTGAGGGATGCTGTGT
>NW_014604588.1:0-414 GCF_000485595.1 Priapulus caudatus | reverse complement strand
ACTACTACTACTACTACTACTACTACTACTACTACTACTACTACTACTACTACTACTGTGACTATTACTACTACTACTACTACTACTACTACTACTACTACTACTACTACTACTACTACTACTCTGCCGGTTACACTTGCTAATTTGCCCGCCAGTCTCCGCCTACCCCAACCCAAGTCCTCTCTCTGGTCGCCTGTCCAGCCGGCCCCAAAACTTGTCGAATGATTCGGAAACCATGTTAAATTCTTCCAGATGGAGTCGTTGCATTAGCTGCCGCTATCGATTTTCGCGCAGGCCGTCCGCGGCAGCGAGCGTGGATCAATACTCCACACACACACACACACACACACACACACACACACACACACACACACACACACACACACACACACACACACACACACACACACACAC
>NW_014604587.1:0-414 GCF_000485595.1 Priapulus caudatus | reverse complement strand
GAGAGAGAGAGAGAGCAACTCATCGTGAGCGCAGTGTATGTTTACATACAGTGCTCGTGTAGGATTTCAACGCTATCGCTCAAATTTATTGCGCGCTATCGCGCAATCTTATTTTCCCCCCCAAAAAAACACATTCAAATGAAAAAGTAAATATGGTGATCCTTGAACACGTACAATGTCGACTTGTCGTGTATACCTGCGCGCATACATAAATCACAGGACAGCGCGCAATTAGTGGAACTACCCGTTATTCTACACGCAGATCTCCTCAGGTCCGCGGGCGGGAGATATTCATTAGCGACATTGTACAGGTTTTATCGCGAGAAAATTAAACTCGATCAAACTCGATAACGACGCAATTTAGAAACACAATTCAATTGCGCGCATCGCCCCCCCCCCCGCTCTCACCCCATC
>NW_014604586.1:0-414 GCF_000485595.1 Priapulus caudatus | reverse complement strand
AATGCACAGTGCTGAGCTCATTGTTATGCGCAGAAATCTTATCTCGCACCAAGTACGAATGCGAGAACGGATGCAACTCGGATCTGCGTGAACACGGTGCACAGCTGTACGTGTCCAACAAACACAAACATACATACATAACACGGTGAACGGCTGCCTATAAAGTCGCGGCGCCCTGCAAGAGGAACACCTTAGGTAACGACTGAGGTAAAACGGGCGTTTTGCCAGACGCGACGTATATATATTCCACGTTCACGAACATGCTATGATTGACGAAAGGTCAAACGCACACACGCCAATACGCGCATGCACGCGCACGCACACGCACACGCACACACACACACACACACACACACGCGCGCGCGCACACACGCACGCACACGTATACACTCTCTCTCACTCACTCACACACAC
>NW_014604585.1:0-414 GCF_000485595.1 Priapulus caudatus | reverse complement strand
CGCGGCATCTACGCAGGTGCAGTTGGGCACCTTGGCTTTAATGGTGACATGGACGTTGCCATCGCTATTCGCACTGGCGTCATCAAAGGCGGCATGTTACACGTGCAAGCTGGCGCTGGCATTGTCGCAGACTCGGTACCCATTAATGAATGGATTGAAACTCAAAATAAAGCCAAGGCATTATTACGTGCAGCTGAAATTGCAGAAGCCGGATTAGACCGTACATCCGCCTTGGCCGTACGGCAGGTTAATGGATTTAGGGCGTAATGATATTGGTCGCGTCGCACAAACAGGCAGTGTTAAAGTGACTGAAAATATGCAAATAGAGAATTATTCTCACGTCATGCATATCGTTTCCAACGTGGACGGAAAACTTAAACCAAACCTCAGTGCCATTGACGTATTACGCGCGAC
>NW_014604584.1:0-414 GCF_000485595.1 Priapulus caudatus | reverse complement strand
GAGAGAGAGAGAGAGAGAGAGAGCGAGAGAGAGCGAGAGAGAGAGTACTAGCATCAGCTATTTCACCTCGTAAATAAATTATGTATCCAATTGTGATGGTGATTTCAGTTCAATCTGGGGGCGCTATTAGATATTAACGCGCAGTTTGCTGGGGGCGTGTGTATCGTGTGGCTATACCATTTATATGGCTAATATGGCTTATACTGCTAAACCCCTGCAGTATAGGGTTATATCTATTTATAGTTTATACCTTAAGCGAGATATGTCAATTTCTCGTGCGTATGTGTTCAAATTTCTGTTTTTCCAATTCAGTTTGAGAGGTGTAATAAAACTATCAGCAAAATTTGCGCGAAACGTGCGTGCGTTCGTGCGTCCGTGGGTCTCTCGCTGTTTCTCACTCTCTCTCTCTCTCTC
>NW_014604583.1:0-414 GCF_000485595.1 Priapulus caudatus | reverse complement strand
TAAGCCCGGCGATCACCGCAGCGCGGCGTGCAGGTAAGCGTAATACTAACAGGGGCTGCAGCGCCAAAGCCAATACGCGAAGGCAAAAACCATGGTTGAAACCATCGTAATATGCAGCCCTGAAATGGCCATCAAATGATTGGTTCCCGTACGCGTAAAGACTTGCCATTGATCGCGTGGGATGGCGCGCTGATTGCCTGTTGCGAGCGTGACTAATACACCCGTATAAGCTTTCTCTGACAAGATTTGAGTAAAACGTTGCTGTAACTGATGGCGAGTGCGTTCAATCCAATAGCGTGGTTTGTTAACCATCTCACTCAGCCGCAAGTTGTCTTCAGCTGTGCGGATATATCCGACGGCACGGATGTTACGTTCTAATGCCCACGCTTCATAATCAAAGCCATGCGGATTGGC
>NW_014604582.1:0-414 GCF_000485595.1 Priapulus caudatus | reverse complement strand
TGTGTGTGTGTGTGTGTGTGTGTGTGTGAGTGTGTGTCACAGTGTGTGTGTGTGCGTGACTGCGTGCGTGCGTGACTGCGTGCGTGCGTGCGTGCGTGCGTGTGTGTGCGCGCGTGTCTGTGTGTGAGGTGGGGGCATGTATCAACCCTCTTAGCAGATTGGTGCGTACCCTGGCGGCAGGGAGATAAGATGTACCACGCATGCGTGGCTGGCGTGCAGTGGAAGAAGGGGGCGAGGAGCCATGACTAATGACCGAGTCTCTGAATGCGAGATACAAAGCCCTGCGCGCGCGGCTACTGTATTGAACGGGTCATTCGGGATCGCCCGACCTCCCGCCGTGTTCTCATTCTATGCGTAATGCACCCCCTCCTCTTCCTCCTCCTCCTCATCCTCCTCCTCCTCCTCCTCCTCCCC
>NW_014604581.1:0-414 GCF_000485595.1 Priapulus caudatus | reverse complement strand
TTATCCGAGAAGACAGGCTTATACAGTTGCGTTTGCTGCAATGAAGCGCTGTTTGATTCTAGCTGCAAACTTGAGGTAAAAACGGGTTGGCCAAGCTTTTTTGTTCCTGCCACGCCCGATGCGATAAGAGAAGAGGCTGATAGCAGTCTTGGTCTGGAACGTACTGCGGTAATGTGTAACTGCTGTGACGCTTTTCTTGGTCATGTTTTTGATGATGGCCCAGAACCGACAGGACTTCGCTACAGTATCAACTCTTTGGCGCTCACCTTTGCGGTGCGTTTGGAAAAGCCCGTGCAACAGGCTATGCCTGCGCCCGCTTCTCAGCCTTCGAGCTGGCAGCCAACTGAAAAAGCAGAAGTGAAATCTTCCGAGCAGGAAGACGATTGTAGCAGCGCTTCATGCGGCTGTTAACGA
>NW_014604580.1:0-414 GCF_000485595.1 Priapulus caudatus | reverse complement strand
GAACTACACAGCTGCCGGAACACCGGGTAACGGTTGGGGAACCTGTTCCAATAATGCAGGACTCACCGGTTGTCACCCGGGTCAGGTTCGTAACTGGGATGCTACTGGTCCGGCTTGTAATTCTTGTCACGGTCAGTCTACTGCGGGTTCTGGTGAGCCGCTGATCGCTGGTGACTTTGTCTCTCAGGGGCTTTTGCCGATCGGGCAGCATAATACTCATGTTAATGCCGGATCGATGGGCTGCGCTACCTGCCATACTGGTGGCCACAATGAGACAAATGGTCTGGCGGGTCAGGATGACAAGATTCAGATCGCCTTCACCGCTCTGGGTGCTGGCGGCACATACAACCTGTTCGGTCTCTGGACGACAAACCCTGACAAGTGGCAATACGACCAGACTTCAACCACCGCCAC
>NW_014604579.1:0-414 GCF_000485595.1 Priapulus caudatus | reverse complement strand
CGATCAATAAATCTAACTTATAGTTACCAAGGTTTAAGTGACAGTTTTTAAGTTTAAGTTCTCTTTTAGAGCAAGAGTCTATATTTTTAGAAAATAAACTTGGTGTATTTAGTAGCACAATCAAAAATATAACTAATTTCATGTATCAATTATAGACTTAGCTCTTGCTATAATTCAATCCCATTAGTATATATTTTCAATGTCTGTTAACACCAAATTAGTTGAATGGTACCTGGCCAACAAGCGCCCACTTCCTTGGAGAAACACTTCTGATCCATATAAGATTTGGATTTCAGAAACTATGCTTCAGCAGACAACAACAACTGCCGTTATTCCTTTCTATAAAAAATTTATCAAACGCTACCCTACTATTAAAAGTTTAGCTGAATCTGAATTAGCTGAGGTAAACACTTA
>NW_014604578.1:0-414 GCF_000485595.1 Priapulus caudatus | reverse complement strand
CGCTCACCGAACTGATCGACGGGTACCGCGCGAGGTGGGAGATCGAGATGTTCTTCAATGTGTTGAAGAACGCCTGCCGGGTTGAAACGTTGCAGCTCTCGCAGATGGAGCGCGTGGAGAAGGCGCTTGTGCTGTATATGGTGGTGTCCTGGTGTATCGCACGGCTCATGCGGTTGGGCAGGACCTGCCCGGAGCTGGATGCTTCGCTGTTCTTTGAGGCTGACGAGATACACGGCGCTCATGTGCTCTCAAAGAAACCCCGCCCGAAAAAGCCACCGACACTTAACCAGATGATACGGATGATCGCATCACTGGGTGGATTCCTCGGACGCAAGGGCGACGGTGAACCCGGCGCGAAGACACTGTGGATTGGCATGCAGCGCGTCATGGATGCGGTGATCACCATCCAGATCC
>NW_014604577.1:0-414 GCF_000485595.1 Priapulus caudatus | reverse complement strand
TAGATACTCAGTAACGTGAAGTATTGCAGTTGTTCGGAAGCACTGAACAGAGACAGTCCACTCGCTAGCTTTCCTTCGCAAACATAATCAGACACAGATACACTACGTTGCTGTCACTGCGTGTTTGCTAAGCTCATTAGTGCACATAGATATTGGATACACGACGAGGAATGAACACTGAATGTTAACGGCTATATATACTTCATCCCGCGTATGCTATGGGTATCACGCGCGTACTGAATATGCTGTAATTTATCCGGTCCAGACAATCACAGATTGGCGGTCTAACGAGAGAGTCTACTCCACATTAACTTCCTGATGCCTCTGCTCCCTCTGCCGCCTCTCCTCCTCCTCTCTTCACGCAACAAAGATGCAACTTCGTGTCGCTAAACACACGCGGACGCGTATATGCAT
>NW_014604576.1:0-414 GCF_000485595.1 Priapulus caudatus | reverse complement strand
GCGTGTACGTGCGTGTGCCCGTGTGCCCGTGCGTGTACCCGCGTGCACACGCGTGTATGTGCGTGTGCCCGCGTGTACGTGCGTGTTTGTGCGTGTATCTCCGTGTACCTGCGTGTACGTGCGTGTACTCGCGTGTACGTGCGTGTACTCGCGTGTACGTGCGTGTGCCCGCGTGCACGTGCGTGTACGTGCATGTACCTGCGTGTACCCGCTTGCATGCGTGTGCGTGCATGCGTGTGCGTGCATGTGTGTATCCGCGTGTACGTGCGTGCAATGCGCGTGTGCGCCTACCTCTTCCAACTTTCCCGTGACGTCCTCGGAGTGTCGTTTGTAGCGGGAGCATTCCCTCTCCAGCGCCAGGATCTCCTCGTCGAAGCCTTTACGCAGCTTCGCGAGTTCTTGTTCGTGCTTGTG
>NW_014604575.1:0-414 GCF_000485595.1 Priapulus caudatus | reverse complement strand
TCGGGTTCTTCTCGAAGGGGTTACGGTTATTTGCCTTTAGGGGATGAGTTCGATGGATGGGCGAAATTAGTTTTCAAATAGATATAAATTATTAGCCGCTGTCCCTGCAGACCGGTGCTCGAGTGCGCCGTCTGTGTTCACGATTGAATGTAATGAAGGTCGCAAAGAGATGCCAGTTATGTCGTGTCTGCGCGCGCGTGTTCTTGTGTGCGTGCGTGCGTGCGTACGTACGTGCTTCCGTGCGTGCGCGCTTGCGTTCTTGTATGCGTGCGTGCGTCCGTGCGTCCGTCCGTGCGTGCGTGCGTGCGTCCGTCCGTCCGCACGTACGTGCGTCCGTGCGTGCGCGCTCGCGTTCTTGTATGCGTGCGTACGTGCGCGCTCGCGTTCTTGCATGCGTGCGTGCTTGCGTGCGTT
>NW_014604574.1:0-414 GCF_000485595.1 Priapulus caudatus | reverse complement strand
CTCTCTCTCTCTCTCTCTCTCTCTCTCTCTCTCTCTCTTCTCTCTCCTCTCTCTCTCTCTCTCTCCCCCCCCTCTCCCTCTCTCTCCCCCTCCCTCACACACAGCATCTCTCTCCACCTTTCTTCTCTGGGCTTCAGGATTCAAAGTCGGGTCACGTAACCCGCACACAGCACACCGCACCACGGCTCTCTAGCCCGCGCAGCTGGCCCCTAATTTGGTCAAACAGCGGCAGGATAATGTGTCATTTCCTTCGTTACTACGTCTGCGGCTAAGGCGACGGCAGCGACGGCGGCGGTCACCGCCAGGGGAATAGTTGTGGTGGGAGAGAGAAGAGAGGGAGAGAGGGAGAGAGGGGAGAGGAGAGGAGAGAGGAGGGGGAGAGAGGAGAGAGGAGAGAGAGGAGGGGAGAGAGGA
>NW_014604573.1:0-414 GCF_000485595.1 Priapulus caudatus | reverse complement strand
GGAATACTACTACATCACGACACGGAACATGTCATCACACGGAATACTAATACATCACGACACGGAACATGTCATCACACGGAATACTACTACATCACGACACGTAACATGTCATCACACGGAATACTACTACATGACGACATGGAATACTACTACATCACGACACGGAACATGTCATCACACGGAATGCTATTACATGACGACACGGAATGCTACTACACAAAAATGAACATGTCATCACACGGAATACTACTACATCACGACACGGAACATGTCATCACACGGAATGCTACTACATCACGACACGGAATACTACTACATCAGAACACGTAACATGTTATCACACGGAATGCGACTACATCACGACACGGAACATGTCATCACACGGAATACTACTACATCAGAACACGTAAC
>NW_014604572.1:0-414 GCF_000485595.1 Priapulus caudatus | reverse complement strand
GAGAGAGAGAGAGAGAGAGAGAGAGAGAGAGAGAGAGAGAGAACTCTCGAAAGAGAAAATGTAAATGTAGTATTATGATGAATGCATGCGAGCGTAGCCGTGCTGCGAGCAAACACACACATAATCCATGTAGATGCTAAGAGAGAGCACATTAGACATTTCATATCAGATTCCACCGAGAATTGCATTCATCATGTACATAGTTAATAGACTCCTAAGAGTATATATATATATATATATATATAAATGCACACATGTACGGCGCATATATTTGATTGATAGATAGATATAGCGGCACGAGGAGATATAAATATTTAGATAGATAATGGCATTGTCGGTATTAATAGAAGGGGATAGCGAAGTACATATTTCGTATTTTTATAATGTATATACATATATATATATATATATATA
>NW_014604571.1:0-415 GCF_000485595.1 Priapulus caudatus | reverse complement strand
GTGCGTGCGTCTGTGCGTGTGCTGGGGTGCCTGCATGGGTGCGTGCGTGCGTGTGCGTGCCTGCGTGCGTGCGTGTGCGTGCGTGCGTGCGTGCGTGTGTGTGCCTGCGTGCGTGCGTCTATGCATGTGCTGGGGTGCCTGCATGCTTGCTCGTGTGTGTATGACGTGTACGTTAACGCATCCTAACCTCTCCCACACCACGCGGGAGAGAGGAGCAAAGTTTTTTTCGTAACAAAGTGGTGAGGTCACCATAGACTAGGCTAGGAGAAAGAGGAGAGGGAGGAGGGGGAGGGGAGGAGATGGAGGAAGAGAAAGGGAGAACATGACAGGGACATGTGTCCGCGATGTAACCCTACACCTCCGCAGGGAGGAGGTGGAGTGAGCGGAGGCAGCGCAGCTTTCCCACGCCGGCTTA
>NW_014604570.1:0-415 GCF_000485595.1 Priapulus caudatus | reverse complement strand
GATGCTGGTAGTGATGCTGGTAGGGATGCGGGCAGGGATGCTGGTAGGGATGCTGGTAGGGATGCGGGTAGGGATGCGGGCAGGGATGCTGGTAGGGATGCTGGTAGTGATGCTGGTAGGGATGCTGGTAGGGATGCTGGTAGGGATGCGGGTATGGATGCTGTAGGGATGCGGGCATGGATGCGGGCAGGGATGCTGCAGGGATGCTTCAGGGATGCTGGTAGGGATGGTGCAGTGATGCGGGCAGGGATGCTGGTAGGGATGCGGGCAGGGATGCGGGCAGGGATGCTGTAGGGATGGTGCAGGGATGCTGGGGTGGTGCAGGGATGCTGCAGGGATGGTGCAGGGATGCTGGAGGGATGCGGCAAGAATGCGGACAGGGGGCCCGTTGTCAGAAACAAAATTAGTCTTAACA
>NW_014604569.1:0-415 GCF_000485595.1 Priapulus caudatus | reverse complement strand
GTGTGTGTGTGTGTGTGTGTGTGTGTGTGTGTGTGTGTGTGTGTGTGTGTGCGTGCGTTCGTGCGTACGTGCGTGCGTTCGTGCGTGCGTGCGTGCGTGTGCGTGTGAGCGTGCGTGCGTGCGTGTGCGTGTGTGCGCACGTGCGTGTGCATGTATGTACGAGCGCATTGGTGCCCTACTGCATACTAGCCTTCCGTCTTCACAAAGCACGTTGAAATAACGAGAGAACCAACGCAGCACCCTCCGCTACAACTACACTAACAGTAGCTCTCAGCCTCCCGAGTATTCCTCGCTGCGAAACTGCACACACAGCGTCCTACAGTAGCAACAGCAAGATCCGCCCAGCCTAACCACCCACGATAGATAAACGCTACCCGCAGCAGACACACACGCACGCGCACGCGCACACAGTCAC
>NW_014604568.1:0-415 GCF_000485595.1 Priapulus caudatus | reverse complement strand
GAGGTCTGTCTCACCATGTATTATCGCCGGCCTGTGATCAGTGAGGCTAACTGACGGCTAGCATGGCTAGCATTGCTGCGACCACGCACCGTAGACATCCACAATCGATATTCACTCCGAATTAGGATGAGAGCAACATAGGCGATGTAGGAGGAGGAGGAGGAAGACGGGAGGTGTGTGTGACAGGGCAACATACCGTACGTGCACGTGTGGGTGGGTGTGTGTGCGTGTGTGTGCGTGCGTGCGTGTGTGTGTGCGTGTGTGTGTGTGTGTGCGTGCGTGCGTGCGTGAGTGTGTGCATGAGAGAGAGAGTGTGTGTGTGTGTGTGTGCTTCTGTGTGCTTCTGTGTGTGTGTGTGTGTGTGTGTGTGTGTGTGTGTGTGTGTGTGTGTGTGTGTGTGTGTGTGTGTGTGTGT
>NW_014604566.1:0-415 GCF_000485595.1 Priapulus caudatus | reverse complement strand
GATGTTGGCGGATGAAATAAATCGTGCGCCAGCCAAGGTGCAGTCTGCGTTGCTAGAAGCCATGGAAGAACGCCAAGTGACGGTGGGTGCGTCTAGTTACCCATTGCCGCCTCTATTTTTAGTTTTGGCGACGCAGAATCCAATCGAGCAAGAAGGTACTTATCCTTTGCCAGAAGCGCAATTGGATCGTTTCATGTTGCATGTGCGTGTGGAATATCCCGACAAAAAAGCCAGTCAAAAGATCTTGGCCTTGGCACGGCGTGAGATGCAGGACGCGTTAGAAGATCAGACGCCAGCGGATATTGTAAAAGTTACTCAAGCGCAGGTTTTTGCTGCACGACGAGAAGTCATGCGGCTGCATCTGGCGGAGGCTGTGGAAGAATATATTGTGGAATTGGTGGAAACCACGCGTAAT
>NW_014604565.1:0-415 GCF_000485595.1 Priapulus caudatus | reverse complement strand
TCCACGATCATGTAACACACTACAAACAAATAGCATATTTATTTAGGTATACGAGGTCATGCATACGATTTCAACAGTTTCAATTGAAAACTCGTCATTGTCTCTATACGCGTGTGCCAAACGCACTTATTAACGCATTTATATTAACGCGTGCGAACGACTGTTGTGTCGAATACGTACATCAATCAACGATAATAATAACATGTGCAGTCTCGTAGGCTGTGAAACAAAACGCATGTCGGCCAAAAAATGGTTGCGTGCGTCGCAAGTATGAGTTTCGAGACACCATAATATGTACTTTTGTGTATAAAATAGGCATAATGGATAATATAGCTGCCCGAGTTTGGTTTCGTGGAGAAATGATGGCGGGCGTGGCAAGTTAAACCTACACGCGTCTTTATATTAGACTTTACTA
>NW_014604564.1:0-415 GCF_000485595.1 Priapulus caudatus | reverse complement strand
TGGATCAGGCTCAGCAGCACGAACGCCGCGAGCGTGGCCAGTGCGCCGATCACGGCGGCCAGCACGCTGATGCCGGGCAGGCGTGCGTTCGCCGAAAAATCGCGCTTGTGGGAATCGTTGGAATGCATGGTCTCTAAAGATCGATACGCGGAACGGTGAATGCGCCGTCGAGCGATCTCAACTCGGCGCGATGCAGCTCGGCGAGGCGCGCGAGCAGCTTTTCGCCGGCAGCGAGCAGATGCACTTCGACCTGGCGGCGGTCGCGCTCGCTCACGCGGCGCTCGACGAGTTCGATCGCCTCGCAGCGCGAGACGAGCGCCACCACGCCGTGATGCTGCGACTGCAAACGCTCGGCCAGCTCGCCAATGGTCGCCCACGAGCGGCCGGGGTAGCCTTTCACATGCAGCAGCAGCAG
>NW_014604563.1:0-415 GCF_000485595.1 Priapulus caudatus | reverse complement strand
GCTCGGCGTATGAGAGTCCGGCCATGCTGTCGACCAGAGCATCGGCATGACCAATGGCAACCTCCTCCAGCGCTTCTTGCAAGGTATCAACCGGAATCAGTTGCAGGCTGGGATAATCACTTGCGAGGTTCTGATGCATCAGATACCCGCGGACGCTGGCAACCTTAGCGTTTTTAAGATCGCTGAGGGTCAGGATGGGGGGAGTATCCTTGCGGGTGATAACCACTTGCGGCAACCGGAGGTAAGGCTTGGTAAACAGAAAATGCTCGGCTCGTTCTGCTGTTTCCACAATCCCGGGCATCACATCCAGCTCTTTCGCCTTGGCCTTGGCAAGAACCTGGGCAAAAGTCAGTTTCTGCAGAGGGGTCATCTGGATATCCAGGCGCTCATTCAAGATCCGCACATAATCCGAAGT
>NW_014604562.1:0-415 GCF_000485595.1 Priapulus caudatus | reverse complement strand
CTCGGCTTCCATGTCAAACCAGACCGCATAAAAAATCAGACCGGAAGCCATGATGGCGACAAAGATTAGACTGCGTTTTAAAATCGAACCCATGGATTAACTGCCAGCGCGAAAAAAATGCAACTTATCACGATTAATCAATGGCCAACAACTGCTTTAACTCAATCATGCTTTGCTGATAGTTGCGATTGCCGGGTGCCAGTTCCAGTGCCTTATTGATCGACGCCATCGATGAATCCTGTTTTCCCAGTTGCGCCTGCGCGTATGCCAGATTATTCCAGAGCTGATGGTTTTCTGGTGATAGGCTCAGCGCCTGCTGGTAAGCTTGTTCCGCGTCAGAAAACCTGTTCAGTGCAAAGGCGCTATTTCCCAGGCCGATCAGTGCAAGCACGTTTTGCGGCCAGCGTTTTGTTGC
>NW_014604560.1:0-415 GCF_000485595.1 Priapulus caudatus | reverse complement strand
TCTCTCTCTCTCTCTCTCTCTCTCTCTCTCTCTCTCTCTCTCTCTCTCTCTCTTCTCTCTCTCTCTCTCTCTCTCTCTCTCTCTCTCTCTCTCGTCTTTTCTCTCTCTCTTTCTCTCTCCCCCCCCCTCTCTCTCTCTTTCTGTACGGTAAGGTTTCTGTATTGCCGGCTTCACGCGTGATCAGACGGACGTAGGCTGTCAACATGAAGCAGGGGGTGGTGACGATTGATGGGACAGCTTGTCTGACACGAGGCGGCGCGGTTAGCATAAATCGAAGGGTGGTGCTGAGTGATGGGGCAGCCTGCACATCGGTGATCAGACGCTAGCACTATGAGAGGGAGAGAACGAGGAGGAAGGGAGAGAGAGGGGGAGAGACAGACAGACGGGGAAACAAAGAGAGAGAGAGAGAGAGAGA
>NW_014604559.1:0-415 GCF_000485595.1 Priapulus caudatus | reverse complement strand
GGCTTGGTTATGGACTATTATCTTTATTCCTGCCTTCATCATGCTGATACCGGAACATAAACTGGCAAACTTCGGTCATGCTTCTGGTGATGTGGAAAGCTCAACCCCAATGAGCCGGTCACTCCACCGTGTTGGCGTTTGGACGCATGACCATTCACGAAAAATTATCGCAGGCACATTTGCGCTAGTGCTCATTGCAGCCTGGGGTATCAGCCTGATCCAGATTAATGACAATCCAATCAAGTGGTTTACTGCCTCACACCCCATACGCGTTGCCGACAAAGTATTGAATGAACACTTTGGTGGCACCTATATGGCCTATCTGCAATTCGAGCAATCATCTGAGCGCGTATCGGTTACAGAATATGCTCAATTGATGAAACAAAGACTGCAAGTACGCAAGACACAATCAGCA
>NW_014604558.1:0-415 GCF_000485595.1 Priapulus caudatus | reverse complement strand
GGGGGGGGGGCGTGCGTGTGTGTCTGTGCGCGCGCGCGTGCGCGAGCGTGCGTGCATGCGTATATGTGTGTGCGCACGCGTGTCTGTGTTTGGGTGCCTGGGCGTGCCTGTGTGTGTCAACGCGTGTAAACATGTATATCTGTGTCTGTATCTGTGCGCGCGTGTGTGCGTCTGGCATGCGTGCGTGCGTGCGTGCGTGCGTGCGTGCATGCGTGTGCGTGCGTTGTGACTAGGCGGCGATGGCAGCTAATGTCGCTTACATTCAGCCATCATTTGTTTTCGGAACTCCCTCGCGGGGCGGATTACTCATTGTATAGTGTTGTCTGTTTCGCCGTGAGCGATGCACGCACATATTGTCTGCGTGCCTATACACATCTTTCTCTCTCCTCCCTCTCTTTCTCTCTCGCGCTCTCTT
>NW_014604557.1:0-415 GCF_000485595.1 Priapulus caudatus | reverse complement strand
GTGCGTGCGTGCGTGCGTGCGTGCGTGCGTGTGCGTGTGTTGTGTGTGTGTGTGTGTGTGTGCGCGCGTGTGTGCGTGTGTGTGCGTGTGCGCGCGTGTGCGTGTGTTGTGTGTGCGTACGCGCGTGCGCATCTGTGTGAGTTTGCGTGTGTGTGCGTGAGCCCGCGTCTGTGTGTATATATATGCTTGTGTAACGGATGATGGTTGTGGAGTGGGGGTGGGGAAGGTGAGGGGTGGGGGGCAATCTCAGCCGCAATTCGCCGTGTTTAAAAAACAGTATATAACTGGTTTTAGGCGGGCTAAATCCAGGCCGATTACCCGCCAGGCTATGAACAGCTCAGTCCAAAGTTATATTATTATAGCTGGATGCTATGACGTATTTGCTGTTGTTAGAATCCCCTCTCCCTCTCTCCCC
>NW_014604556.1:0-415 GCF_000485595.1 Priapulus caudatus | reverse complement strand
ATATTCTTGGTCAGCTAGGGATGAAGATACAACACGCTTTACGCGCATTTACACCAAAAGATAAAAAAGTGATTAAAGCGGCGGCGGCTTCATTTAGAGAAAATCCTAAAATCGACACTGAGAAACTAATCACGGAATTAGGCGTAGGCGAAGCTTTGGTTTCGGTGCTTGATAGTGACGGCAGGCCAACACCCGTTGAGCATGTCTATATCAAACCACCAGAATCACGTATTGGTCCTCTAACGGCGAAGGAGCGTAAAGATTATCTATCACGTTCACCTTATAAAGGGCGTTATGATGAGGTTGTGGATAGAGAATCAGCTTACGAGATGCTAAAGAAAAAAGCTGAGCAACAGGCAGATGTTGTAGAAACTAAAAAAGCAGCACCAGCTAAAAGACGAAGCACGCGACAATC
>NW_014604555.1:0-415 GCF_000485595.1 Priapulus caudatus | reverse complement strand
GTTGTGTAGGCCTCCTGGCTAGTGACTCGTCAGTCTCCTCTGACAGCCGGGCTTGTTGTCCTGATCCACCTAGTGGGTCTGTCACCGAACGGGTAATCGAGTGAGTGATTACCGAACGTGTAACCGTATGGGCCACCAGGCTAAGCGCTACCGGAAGAGCTGCTTGCAGAGGTACAACCGGAGCAGCGGCTTGTATAGCTGCCACCGGACGGGTGACCAGTGCAATCTCCAACGGGAGGGTGGTCCGTGGTGTAGCCACCGGACGGCTAGCTTCCTCAGTCACCGGACGGTATAGCGATGTTGCCACCGGACGGCTAGCTTCTTCAGCTACCGGACGGCAAGGCGATGTCGCCACCGGACGGTCGACTTCTTCAGTCGCCACCGAACGGGTGGATGATGTTACCACCGGACAGGT
>NW_014604554.1:0-415 GCF_000485595.1 Priapulus caudatus | reverse complement strand
ACAATGGCTGAGGCAGCTTCGACTTCAGATGTATTACCAAGACAACTAAGTTTTAAACACAGCTTACAGTTATGGCGAATATGGCGCCAGCAAGTGGGCCATTTGGATGAGCATGAAAGTCTTAAGATATTGCTACGGCTGATCATCGAAAAAACTGTTGGACAGCGCCCTGGTAGAGTGGAACCAAGAGCGGTTAAGCGATGGCGAAAATCCTTTCCATTGCTAAATAAATCGAGATCAGAAATGCGAACAGAGATTAAAAAATATGGCCATCCAAAAAAACTAAAAAATGCAACTCATACGCAAAATTATGCTTAAGGCAGTGCCATTCGTGACGGAGGGATTACTTTTTAACCGATTCGTGAATCATCATGAGAAAATACCAAAAGCAAAGGAGTTGCTATGCCAAGAAGAC
>NW_014604553.1:0-415 GCF_000485595.1 Priapulus caudatus | reverse complement strand
GTTAGTTACTTACCTAACTAACTAACACACACACACACACACACACACACACACACACACACACACACACACACTTGCCCCCCGGCGATTTTAATTTGCATTTATCATTATCATTATATTGCGAATTGGATCAGATACAGTGACGACTTGCAACACCGCACTCTAGTTTTATGCGCAAAGAAAGGCAACCTAGATTTTCGAACATGATGACGCGTTTGAAAATGCACGCAAATTACATTTCAGGGTTTGATGACATATTATATATATAGAAAAAGAGAGGGAGGGGAGAGAGACAGAGACAGAGAGAGAGAGAGAGAGAAAAAGAAAGAAAGAGAAAGATAGAGCGAAGAAGAGAGAGAGAGAGAGAGAGAGAGAGAGAGAGAGAGGAGAGAATAAGAGAGAGAGAGAGAGAGAG
>NW_014604552.1:0-415 GCF_000485595.1 Priapulus caudatus | reverse complement strand
CAGAGTCAGAGCTAGAGAGATGGCGCCACGGTACGTAACACGCAGAGTCAGAGCTAGAGAGATGGCGCCACGGTACGTAACGCGCAGAGTCGGAGCTAGAGAGATGGCGCCACGGTACGTAACACGCAGAGTCAGAGCTAGAGAGATGGCGCCACGGTACGTAATGCGCAGAGTCGGAGCTAGAGAGATGGCGCCACGGTACGTAACACGCAGAGTCAGAGCTAGAGAGATGAATGAGCTATGAATCAGTTACAACAACAGCAGCAGCAAGCAGCAGCAGCAACAACAGCAGGTATATTATGTATATTAACTATAGTTATTTAGGGTAGAACTTAATCAGGAGTGTGCGTGAGTGTGTGTGCGTGCGTGCGTGAGTGCGTGGGTGCGTGCGTGCGTACTTGTACGTGTGTGTGTG
>NW_014604551.1:0-415 GCF_000485595.1 Priapulus caudatus | reverse complement strand
CCATTGGGTGGTTTAAGCCTGGTTGATGACACGCCTGAAGAAGACGAAGAACAGCCAGCTCAATTCTGACTTATAGGCATCTCTATTTCTTCTTAGGTCTGTTCCAGTTCTTTATGGTTTTTTGCGGACTGCGACTTATCGCCAGAACGCCTTCTTCAACATCTGACGTGATCGTTGCGCCAGCACCGATGGTCGCACCTTTACCAATGGTAACAGGAGCAATTAGCTGTGTATCAGAACCGACAAATACATCATCACCGATTATCGTTTTAAATTTATTTGCGCCGTCATAGTTACAGGTGATTGTTCCTGCTCCTATGTTTACGTTTTCACCAATCTCGGAATCCCCCAAATAGGTTAGGTGGCTAGCCTTGCTGCCGACCCCAAGTACTGTGTTTTTAACTTCAACAAAGTT
>NW_014604550.1:0-415 GCF_000485595.1 Priapulus caudatus | reverse complement strand
GCCAGTTTGTGCTTGGATTTGTTGACGCGCTTCACGGCCAATGACGGTTTGGAAATCACGAACCATGGCAGGGTAAGGGTGAGGACCTGCGACCGTACCGATACAGTAGAATGTATCATCCACATTGGTTACCCAGTCGCGCATGGCTTCATTTAGGGCATCTTTTAAGGTCTTTGATCCAGAGGTGACAGGACGTACCTCTGCGCCGAGTAATTTCATGCGGTATACATTGGGTGCTTGTCGAGCGACATCGACCTCACCCATATACACCACGCATTCTAAACCTAGGCGTGCAGCAATGGTGGCGGTAGCAACGCCGTGTTGTCCAGCTCCCGTTTCAGCGATAATACGGGTTTTACCCATATACTTAGCGAGCAGGGCTTGACCAATAGTGTTATTGATTTTGTGCGCACCC
>NW_014604549.1:0-415 GCF_000485595.1 Priapulus caudatus | reverse complement strand
CGTCTCGCCTAATGTATTGTTTATATCAGTCAGTGCATTGGCTAATCTGGCTGCCGCACGTTTAATATCATCCCGTTCGCTTTCAGCCATTGTTTTATCAATGCCTACGAACTTTCGCTGCTGAACGCAATCGCATGGTTTGTATTTATAGCAACCTGATTCTGTCTGCAATAGTGATTTCACTGGGGATAGTATCTACCGGATGTTCAACGAGTCCAAAAGTAGTCAAGACTTGCAAGACAACAGCATTGAACAAGAGCCTGATGAAGAAATGGACGGAATTGAAGTCGTACAATATTCAGTCGGGCAATATAATCTTGCCGCCATCCACGCAAACACTCTCGCCGAAATAATCGAATCGAGGCCTGATTGTTTTATTGTTGAATGATATTTCAACTACCAAGACAGCTCATGC
>NW_014604548.1:0-415 GCF_000485595.1 Priapulus caudatus | reverse complement strand
ATTCACTTGATAAAAATGTTGTTTAATACTGCTTTCATCATGCGCTTCATCCACTTTAACCACAGCAGGATCTTGCATTAAACGTTTTGCTATCGCTTGAATCTGCTTTGGAAAAGTAGCACTAAACAATAAGGTTTGACGCTGCGTTGGAAGATATTCTGCAATCGCATCTAATGCTGGCTGAAATCCCATATCTAACATACGATCGGCTTCATCTAATACAAACGTTGTTAGATTTTCTAAATCCAAACTTGATTTCTTTAAGTGCTCTTGTATTCGACCGGGCGTTCCCACAACAATATGCGCACCATGTTCCAAGGAGCCAATTTGGGGTCCAAACGGCGAGCCGCCACAAAGCGTTAGCACTTTCACATTGCCAATGCCACGCGCTAAACGACGTATCTCTGTCGAGACT
>NW_014604547.1:0-415 GCF_000485595.1 Priapulus caudatus | reverse complement strand
TCTCTCTCTCTCTCTCTCTCTCTCTCTCTCTCTCTCTCTCTCTCTCTCTCTCTCTCTCTCTCTCTCTCTCTCTCTCTCTCTCTCTCTCTCTCTCTCTCTCTCTCCCCCCTCCCTCCCTCCCCTCCCCCTCTCTTTCTCCGGATGTAACAATCATGCGGTATACCGCCACACACCGCCTCCCGCTTCCATCCATCCATTCATTCATTCACTCGTGTACTAATCAACCATTCATTCTCACACCGCTCTGCTCCAGCATCCCCCCGCTCTGCCCCAGCATCCTTCATCCTATCCCGCTACCGACAAACAGCGACGGCAGCTTATCCTGTTAATCTCTCCCAACACACGGTAACGTATAGTCGTAATTAGAAAAGATTAACACTCAGCGGGCCCCCCTCCCTCCCTCACCTCCCGCACC
>NW_014604546.1:0-415 GCF_000485595.1 Priapulus caudatus | reverse complement strand
CATGTGCAGCAATACGACCACCACCAATTTTTTTCAATAAGGTTTGTGATATTACTGAACGTAATGATTCTGACATCATCGCACGAACCATTTCTTTTTCTGCTGCTGGGAATACATCCACAATACGATCAACCGTTTTAGCTGCTGAACTCGTATGCAAAGTACCGAATACTAAATGCCCTGTTTCAGCAGCAGACAATGCAAGTCGAATAGTCTCAAGGTCACGCATCTCACCTACCAGAATAACATCAGGGTCTTCACGTAAAGCTGAACGTAAGGCCTCACTAAAACCTAAAGTATCGCGATGTACTTCACGTTGGTTAATCAATGATTTTTTACTTTCGTGTACAAATTCGATTGGATCTTCAATGGTTAATATATGGCCGTAGTGATTTTCATTAACGTAATTTACCAT
>NW_014604545.1:0-415 GCF_000485595.1 Priapulus caudatus | reverse complement strand
GAAAGGAGTGTGTGTGTGTGTGCGTGTGTGTGTATGCGTGTGTGTGTGTGCGTGTGTGTGTGTGTATGCGTGTGTGTGTGTGTGTGTGTGCGTGTGTGTGTGTGTGTATGTACCTCTCTCCCTATCACCCTCTCTCACGACCCTTGCTCTCCGCTATATTTTCAGAAACTGACAATTGCATCAGTATGCTGAAAGAGCACCTCGACAAGCACCACTGGGGCGCCGCCGACATAGAATTCCCAAGCAACTTTGTCGCCATCTTTGTCGCCATCGTTCGCTTTCGTCTCATATTCGACGGATCAAGCAGCGTCGACGAGCACGGATCCCTCCAGGTGGCAGCAGCTGCCGCTATGAAGGAACTGCTTCCAGACTACGACAAGATTCTACAACAGAAATTCGGCAGCAGTAGTGACAT
>NW_014604544.1:0-415 GCF_000485595.1 Priapulus caudatus | reverse complement strand
CGAATGCTGAGAACAGTTTCAATGAATGCAACGGGAAAAGGATGCACTGGAAATCTTCAAAAAGGATTTAGCTACCTTTGTGCGATTTTATGAGTTTATGTCGCAAATTGTTGATTATGATAATAAGGATTTGGAAAAACTCAGCTTGTATGCGCGTAATCTACGACCTTTATTACGTGAAAATATTGTCGATGAAGAGGAGGTTAATCTTGATAACGTCGAGTTGACACATTATCGTCTATCAAAAATACGCCAGCAAGATTTAAATTTAAATGAGGATGCAAAGGAATATTTACAACCCGGTGACGCGATGGGGACGGCAAGCGCTAAAGATAAAAAAGAAGAGTTGCTCTCGCAGATTATTACGCGCTTGAATGAGATATTCATTAGCGATGAGCTCAGCAATAACGATATG
>NW_014604543.1:0-415 GCF_000485595.1 Priapulus caudatus | reverse complement strand
CAGTGTATTCAAGATATCACGTTCGTTTAAATATGAAAAGGATCGATGTGTCAGGGTTCCACTGCTCAATCAGAAATGGCTTAACTTCTTCGACTCAATAATCGTAAGTTTTAATAGTGCAAAAACGTCTCGATAAGTTGCTCCATCGCATATTCTGATGAATTCCGCCACCTGCTCTGATCGCAAACCCACCATCAATTCTAGCCTGAAACCCGCCACTGATTCTCACTTAAAATCCACCACCCGATATCAGTAATTCTCTCTGGGGAGGGAGACAAGCTGAAAGGATTTCTGAACTTCTAAATTTCGGCAAGGATAGAAATCATCGTAGAGAATGAGTCGGAGATCGGAATATCTGAAAACTTAGGACTTTTGAGATCCGCTGAATCAGGACATGAGTCGAGGGTCAAAAGTG
>NW_014604542.1:0-415 GCF_000485595.1 Priapulus caudatus | reverse complement strand
CGCGTTGACCATTCAGTACAAAGCGTTGTTGGGCACGGAAGGGCTAACCATCGATTTTACTGAGGATGGTATTAAACAAATCGCCCATTCAGCGTTTGCAGTAAATGAAAGCACCGAAAATATAGGAGCGAGACGACTACATACTATTATGGAACGTTTGTTAGAAGAGGTGTCGTATTCCGCGTCAGATAAGTCGGGCGAGACCATTTCTATAGACGCTACTTATGTAAATGATACTCTTGAAGAATTAATTATTGATGAAGATTTAAGTCGTTACATTTTATAAATAAATTTAAGTATTACGCGCATACGCGCAGAAGAGAAAGAGCATGGCTAAACCAACAAACATTAACTTACACCAAAAGAGTCGCGTACTAGAAATAGAGTATGAAGACGGTAAAAAATTTCAGCTACC
>NW_014604540.1:0-415 GCF_000485595.1 Priapulus caudatus | reverse complement strand
ATGGGTGTGTATGGGCGTGGATGGGGTGTGGATTGGTGTGGATGGGTGTGGATGGGGTGTGGATGGGGTGTGGCTGGGGTGTGTATGGGGTGGATGGATGTGGATGGGGTAGATGGGTGTGTGGATGGTGTGTGGATGGGTGTGGATGGAGTGTGGATGGGTGGGTGGGCTGTGGAAGGGGTAGATGGGTGGGTGGATGGGGGTGTGGATGGGTGTGGATGGGTGTGGATGGGTGGGTGGATGGGTGTGGATTAGGTTGGGTGGGTGGATGGGTGGGTGGATGGGTGGGTGAATGGGTGGGTGGATGGGTGGGTGGATGGGTGGGTGGATGGGGTGTGGATCAGTGAGTGGGTGAGGTGTGGATTGGGTGTGGATGGGTGTGGATGGGTGGGTGGGTGGATGGGGTGTGGATGGG
>NW_014604539.1:0-415 GCF_000485595.1 Priapulus caudatus | reverse complement strand
GGGGGGGGGATTGTGACAGCGGTGACGGGAGCCGTATAATGATGTTTTATGCGCTAGCTGGCAACTCGGCCCAGCCAGCCAGCAGCAGCAGGCGTATCCACTGTCGCGCCGCACCCGCGCCGATTTTACGAAGCGGGGGGTTATAGGAGTTATATATTATTAGTTATATAGCCGCGCGCGCAACTTATATGCGCGCTCTATTTCAATTTGCGAGGAGCCGCCACTCGGCAGCCTGGCAGTCACGAAAGGGGGAGACGCCCTTCATCCCCCCCCATACAGACGAATCTCTCAAGTCTCTCCCCTCCTCCTCCTCCCTCTCTCTTTCTCGCTCTCTCTCTCTATCTAATTCTCTCTCTCTCTCTCTCTATATATATATATATGTTCTTTTTCTTCTACCCTCTCGTCCCTTTCTCAC
>NW_014604538.1:0-415 GCF_000485595.1 Priapulus caudatus | reverse complement strand
ATACAAACTCAAATATATATTAGACAAACATAATGACTGTGTTTGTGTGTATATCTACGGTCTGTAGGCATCTGCCTACAGCGGCCCGGGGCTGCGCTGTCAACAACTAACCAATGCGAAATCGTAGTTAGTCAGAGCTGCCAGTGAAACGAAAAAAAAAATATATAGACTCGCATATAGACATCTGCTAATTAGGTATAATGAAGAAGGTGATTAGTTATCGATGAGAGCTCTCGTTACGCGGGGAAAACGCTCGCTAGCACAAGCACATAGGTTTTTTTCGAGGGTATATATAAATATGAGAGAGAGAGAACGAGTGAGAGAGAGAAGTGGGAGAGAGAGAAAGTGAGAGAGAAGAAGAAGAGAGAATGTGTGTGTGTGTGTGTGTGTGTGTGTGTGTGTGTGTGTGTGTGTG
>NW_014604537.1:0-415 GCF_000485595.1 Priapulus caudatus | reverse complement strand
TCTTTCTCTTTGTCAATTTCTCTCTCACTTAAGGAAGAGGGGGCGAGAGAACACGTTCGCACTCAAGAGAGAGTTAAGACACTTACAGGCTGTCACCGACTTCTTCCGGCCCTCGGCAGTCGGTGAAACTACCGCGCCATCAATTCGCAATACATCACGCGCCATGCGTGCCTGCATCCGTCGCTATGTCGCGCTGGGAGCGGGCGGCGGGGACTGAGGGTGGTCGGATTCTCTGCTAGGGGATTCTCACTATACATTTGCTGACTATTGAATCGTTCAACTCGATATTCGATGTACGAGGAAAGTACAGAGAGGATGGGAGGGATGGATGGATGGATGGAAGGAAGGGATGGGAGGGATGGATGGAAGAAGGGAGGACAGTAGAGAGGAAGAGAGGGAGGGATGGAGGAAGGGA
>NW_014604534.1:0-415 GCF_000485595.1 Priapulus caudatus | reverse complement strand
TAGGCCTGACTGGTTTTCACCGTCAGGCCTTTTTTTGCATTTCAAATAAGTCAGTCGGCTCCACCTAGCATCGCTTTCAAATCTGCAAAAGTATTCAGTCCTTGCTGTTTCTTTTCGCTTTCACTCAGTTTGCTGGCGAGGTGTTCAGCACCATCCAGATCCTCTTCTGGTAACTCAAATAAAAACCTGCTCGGTTCACAATGTTGAACTTCACCAAATCTTTGCCTCATTTTTGCATGGCTAAGGGTTAGGGATTTTTCTGCACGGGTGATGCCGACATAGGCTAGACGGCGTTCCTCTTCGAGACTTTCGGCATCTTGCGATTGATGATGAGGCAAGCTATCTTCTTCGAAGCCTGTTAGATAGACATTGGGGAATTCGAGGCCTTTGGCCGCGTGCAAGGTCATTAACTGTA
>NW_014604533.1:0-415 GCF_000485595.1 Priapulus caudatus | reverse complement strand
ACATGCAATATTTATTCATTTAAATCTGCATTGTAGATATAGCCGTAACTGCAAGTTTTGCCAGAAATGGATCTGTGTGGACACAATATATTAATAGCACCTGCCACCTCACCATGCATTCAATGACTTTACCAAACACAGCAAACATGTTTATAATATTTATATTCATAACATATATATATGATATATATATATGTGTGTGTGTGTATATATATATATATAAATATATAAAAGTTCAGTTTTCCAAATGCAAGTTAAATTACACAGGAAATATTGAAATGGTAACAACTGGAGACGTAATTATGCAGTAACGTGTTAACTATATTGGTGAATAAAGTGAAAACGTTAGTGCATAATTATGTCTCCAGTTGTTGCCATTTCAATATTTTCTTTCTGTATATATATATTTATATAT
>NW_014604532.1:0-415 GCF_000485595.1 Priapulus caudatus | reverse complement strand
CAGAAATCTAACAACGAATAACCTGTTCAGCTTATTTTGAATGCTGTCCAAAGTGGACGTTAGTTTGTTCCAGATAGGCCGCTTCCTGCGCTGTCGAAACTCTTCCCAGCACCTCATTTCTGTGCGGAAAACGCCCGAACCGCTCAATAATATCCAGATGCTGTTGCGCAAAGGCTAGATTGTTTTTCAGCGTATTAGCAATAGCTGGATCGCACTGACTGTAAAATTGTTGGAATAATTCTAGACATTTTTTTTGGTGAGACAGTGACTCACTGTGTTCCAGCGGCATGTAAAAGAAAATACGATGGGCCGCGATCAGCTGTTGGTCGTGGTCTAACTCAAGTCCTTCTAAAACCAGTTCAACAGCTTGTGCATCGTAAGCAAAGGCCTGTGCTGTGCCGCGGAAAATATTGCG
>NW_014604531.1:0-415 GCF_000485595.1 Priapulus caudatus | reverse complement strand
CTATCTGTGATTTTCATCAGCAGATTGTACTCTTTTGCTCATGCATTAATTATGCATCGTAGTCATCTTCTTCACTGTCGCCTGTGCAATGCTTTCTACTACTTCAATGACTTTTGGCTCAGTTTCGCCGTCTTCATTAGCAACGGTAACTTTCACTACAGCATCAACATCTGAATGTAGGTGAACAACTACTTCGAAATGGCCGATAGTGCGGATAGGACCTTCAGGCATACGGATTTCTTTACGTTCAACATCAACTCCTGCGGCAACGATTGCATCAGCGACTTCATGATTCGTTACCGAACCAAAGAGTTTACCTTCTGGGCCAGCGTTGGCGGTGATTTCAATGACCAATGCTTCCAGTGCGGTGCTGCGTGCTTCGGCTTCGGCAACAACTTTTGCTTCGGCGGCTTCT
>NW_014604530.1:0-415 GCF_000485595.1 Priapulus caudatus | reverse complement strand
GAGTTTGTTGTGGTGGTGGTGGTGGTGGAGGGTTTGTTGGGTTGGTGGTGGTGGAGGCTTTGTTGGGTTGGTGGTGGTGGTGCAGAGTTTGTTGGGTCGGTGGTGGTGGTGGTGGCGGGTTTGTTGGGTCGGTGGTGGTGGTGGTGGAGGGTTTGTTGGGTCGGTGGTGATGGTAGTGGAGGGTTTGTTGGGTTGGTGGTGGTGTTGGAGAGTTTGTTGGGTTGGTGGTGATGGTGGAGGGTTTGTTGGGTTGTTGGTGGTGGTGGAGGGTTTGTTGGGTCGTTGGTGGTGGTGGTGGCGTAGGATTTGTTGGGTCGGTTGTGGTGGTGGTGGAGAGTTTGTTGTGTCGCTGGTGGTGGTGGTGGAGAGTTTGTTGGGTCGGTTGTGGTGGTCGTGGTGGAGAGTTTGTTGTGTC
>NW_014604529.1:0-415 GCF_000485595.1 Priapulus caudatus | reverse complement strand
CATCAAAACTATTTCAATACCTTCACGCTTATGGGCTTTTTCTATCGAACGCTCACAAGCATAAAAGACACGCCACCATCATCAATTAATTTTTGTATACGCTCAATATAAGGCGAGACACCTGGTCTTAATATATTAATACCAGCCTTATTAGTAACTACGTCCAATTGCATAGGCGTATTCGCTTTACGATAAGTTGCCATTAAATTATCCGCTTCATTTAATGCCGCATTAACTACCTTCAAATCACCTGAATCGATATGCAATATAATTTTACGTTGTTCCTGATTTACAGCAACATGGTTAGCCACATACTGAAAAGTATTCTCAGCAGAAATAGCATTAATTGCATTTGGGCTGTACTGATAAGTAGACCACCCCAGCACCACACCTACAGCCAATACCACAGAAGCAG
>NW_014604528.1:0-415 GCF_000485595.1 Priapulus caudatus | reverse complement strand
CGGTGAAAGTAACACTGATGATGCATCAATCAAACTGGAATTAGAGATTCCTCTGTATCAAGGTAAGAGCACTAAAAACGAATTTCAGAATATTCAGGCAAAATATGACCTCTCTGCTGCAGAAGCGGTATACGCAGAGGACAGAAACCGAGACCTGCAGGAAGGCCTCACCCAGATAACGGGTATGGAACACAAAGACATAGCACCCTTTTCTGATGAGTACGCCGTATTCAAACTTGAACCAAATAATTTACAACACTGGGTAGAGCTTGCTGAGACGAATAATCTCAATCTCATCGCTGCCACTCATAAGATCAAAGCGCTTACATATGAAATTGAACACCAGAGTTCTAGGCACTACCCGACACTTGATCTGGTCGCCAGATATCGAAAAGAAGAGACTGGTGGTCGTTTC
>NW_014604527.1:0-415 GCF_000485595.1 Priapulus caudatus | reverse complement strand
ATTAGCCGAATTAATAAACTTTCCACGTTTTATTGTTTATGTTATATATATCGAGTATTATATTCTATTATAATGCCCAGAACGCAAACCGCACGTAGCTTCACGCTTGTAGCCCAGTATAACCATGTTTGTGTCCAGTTTACGTGTGGCTTCGTTGTTTCAATTTAGCTATTACCGGTAATAACTCGATTTGCGCGAAACAGTCGCCGCCATGCTATTTACTAACTATACTACTACTATTATAAACAACTCATACTACTTAGCTTACCTGTTGATTTCACTAGATTCCGTAGCTATGTCGTTGATACGGCTGAGTTTACTATAAAAGTACGCGCGCGCGCACACACACACACACACACAGACACACACACACACACACACACACACACACACACACACACACACACACACACAC
>NW_014604526.1:0-415 GCF_000485595.1 Priapulus caudatus | reverse complement strand
GAGAGAGAGAGAGAGAGAGAGAGAGAGAGAGAGAGAGAGAGAGAGAGAGAGAGAGAGAGAGAGAGAGAGAGAGAGAGAGAGAGAGAGAGAGAGAGAGAGAGAGAGAGAGAGAGAGAGAGAGAGAGAGAGAGAGAGAGAGAGAGAGAGAGAGAGAGAGAGAGCGCGTGATACATATGCCTGGGAAGCGCTACACGTGGGCACCGCTCGGCAGACAATGCGCCGTCGCTATTGTGTCGTCGCTGAGGACGTCGGCAGCTTTGTCGTCGACAGCCTAACGACGTCGGCACGCCAAGCGTCGCTACCCGCGCGCCACACAGCGGCGGTTTCTGCTTCATGTACGACATCGTGTGAGAGGCGTAGCGAAAGCGATTCTTTTTCTCCACACTCTTTCCCCCCTCCTCAAACACACCTTCTT
>NW_014604525.1:0-415 GCF_000485595.1 Priapulus caudatus | reverse complement strand
GAGAGAGAGAGAGAGTGAGAATTAGCGACAGCGGGGGAGCGCGGGGACATCCATCACGCGCGCTCGCGCGCCATGCTGACGACGCGACCACCGCACCGACCACGGCGCTAATCGGCCTGCCGCACGTCCCCGAGTTCCGATGAATCCCCATCTTTGCTGTGATGAACGAGCCGCCGCACCGCGAATCTGCAGTCATTTCCGCGCGCGCCTGCTTCTTGTGTATTGTCGTGGTCAGCCGTCGGGGGTGAGCGCGGACAGTATATGCGAGAGGTCGACGCACAGCGATTCATTCAACCGGAGCTGCTGATTAGTGACGACTGTCATCATTTGCGGACACGTCTGCTCGCTCGAGCTGGTTAAATTTATTTAAGTACAGTCGCCGTGCCCTTCTTCTTCGTACGATTATATATATATA
>NW_014604524.1:0-415 GCF_000485595.1 Priapulus caudatus | reverse complement strand
TCCTCGGTTATACGTAACAAGGTATACCTGTTTGCATTTATTCGTTGTAATCGAGAAGAGTCAATTCTCGGTATAAATTGTGCGCCAGTAGCTACTGCACGCACCGCTTCACGCACGCACGCACGCACGCACGCACGGACGGACGCACGCACACACACACGCACAACTGTGCTCGCAGTAGGCGCGCAGTATACCCGTACGTCGTGCATGTGTGTGCGCGCGCGTGCGCGTGCATGTGTGCTTGTGCCTGCGTGTGTGTGTGTGCGCGCGTGCATGTGTGCTTGTGCCTGCGTGTGTGCGCGGGTGCGTGCGTGAGTGTGCGTGCACGTGTGTGTGTGGCCGTGATCGTAGCGTGTACATTGCCGCCGCCCACGGCGTACGAACCCGACACGGAAATGCCATTCCTTCATGTGCG
>NW_014604523.1:0-415 GCF_000485595.1 Priapulus caudatus | reverse complement strand
TGGCAACGGGCCCCTGCAGGATAACATAATATAATAGAAGATTTAATAATCACATATAATAGAAGATTTCTATATGAAGATAACACGCAGGCAACAACAACGTCGTGCACATATATAATAGTAGAAACAACTCGAGTGGAAACACAAGTCAAACTTTGCCGTTTAAAATCGTGTTGCTGCAGCGCGTGTGAAGAATGGCACTAGCACTAATCTTTATATGAAAAATTAAATCCCTTTCCAACATATTGTCACCTAATAATGCCGTGACTGAGTGAAGCTTTGGACGAAAGGGACATTAATCAGCTTTACTTTTCGCTGAGTCACCGGTTAGCAGCGAAAGCAGACGGCCTCGTTTGCTAATAATGTTTTATTAGCAGTAACTAAGCTTCACTTCTTAAACGCTTAAACTGAATGC
>NW_014604522.1:0-415 GCF_000485595.1 Priapulus caudatus | reverse complement strand
GGCAATGCATCCTGGTATTTAGAAACCGCAATATGTGCAAGTAGCCCCGGTGAAGCCATGCTTTTTGGAATGGGTTGCTTGGGTAAGTCCGCTGTTTTAATGCAGTGACCACAGTCACAAGCATACTGTTTTCGGATATGGCGGATCACTCGGATCTTGGCAGGAACAATATCGAGTTGCTCTGAGGTCACTTCACCGATCTCTTTTAAACGCTGACCATCATGCGGGCAGACTTGCTCGTCTTCTGTCAGTGTATGAACAACATCAACACGAGGTAAATTTTCAGGTAATTTCTTACGGCCACCTTTTTTACTGCGACTATGGGCAGGCACGTTAATGACTTCGTCATCAACAGATTCAACTTCCAGCGCATTTTCACTTTCCGCTTCATCAAACAGTGCGATTTGATTAGGTG
>NW_014604521.1:0-415 GCF_000485595.1 Priapulus caudatus | reverse complement strand
CCTGGGCCCTGGCTCCACGTAACATCCTTCCTGGACTGCTAAAACGATGTCTACCACCCTGCTTTATGCTTGCGTATCTTTCTCGTGTGTTGTGTGCGGGCGTGTTTACGTGCGGCTATTGTTCCTGTATGATTGACTGATGAAACAAAAGGCGAGATAAAGGCGAGAGAAGGGAGCGTTACGGAGGAGGATGAATAGAGGAGTGATCGCTGCGCTTGGGCCGGCACGGGACGATCGTGAATATTTAATGCACGAGCACTACGCTGCGATGTAGCGCCACCTCTCACGCACGTGCATACGCACGCACGCACCTGCAACAAGCTCACCTACACCTACACCAACACCAACACCTACCTCTACACCTACACCAACCCCACCCCTACACCTACACCAACCCCACCCCTACACCAACACC
>NW_014604520.1:0-415 GCF_000485595.1 Priapulus caudatus | reverse complement strand
AAGTTTCGTGGCACCTTCTGCGGGTTATTACACCAGGCCCTGGATGCGGGGGACATCGTAGTCCCAACTGAAGACACGATTGGAAAGTGGCACAGCATCATTAAAAAGACACAATCCAAAAAATGGAACGTCAACCTGCGAGAACGTTACGATCACGGTCAGGGAGTCGCCACCTACCTGGCCCGTTACGTCCGCGGTGGCCCGGTTGCCGACCATCAATTTACACTGAGTCAAAACAGCATTCGTTTTCGTTACTACGATCACCGCAAAAACAGCAAAGGCAAGAAACAACATTCGAGTTTCCTCACCCTAAAGCCCGAACAGTTTTTTAAACGCTATCTACAACATGTCCCTGAGAAACGAAAACAAGTCGTGCGATCCTGGGGCTTGTACGCCACCGCCAAGCAAACCAAAC
>NW_014604519.1:0-415 GCF_000485595.1 Priapulus caudatus | reverse complement strand
ACGATGCGAGGATGGCTTCAGCTCCCGTAGTAAGAGTGGATAGTTCGAGCGAGAGTCGGCAGTAGGTGTGTGCGCAGTGAGTGAGTAACCGGTGTGACGGCGCATGTCCGCGGCATATACACTACGACACGCGAGAGCGACTCTCCTGCTTTGTCTGTCGTCATCGTCATCTTCGTCGTCGTCGTCATCGCCCACGTCATCATCATCGTCGTTGTCGTCGCCGTCATCGTCGTCGTTGTCGTCGTTGTCATCGTCGTCGTCGTCGCCCACGTCATCATCATCGTCGTCGTCATCGTCGTCGTCGCCGTCATTGTCGTCGTCATCGTCATGTCTAGCATCGATCCACGGTCTTGTCGCCTCTCGTCGCTCGTCACAAAAGTGTATAGAATTGCGGCGATATCACACGTCCCTATCG
>NW_014604518.1:0-415 GCF_000485595.1 Priapulus caudatus | reverse complement strand
TCTCTCTCTCTTCTCTCTCTCTCTCTCTCTCTCTCTCTCTCTCTCTCTCTTCTACAACTCTCCGTCTCTCGTCTCTCTTCTCTCTCTTCTCTCTCTCTCTTCTCTCTTTCTCTCTCTCTCTCTCTCTTTCTTCTCTCTCCGTCTCTCGCTCTCTCTATCTCTCTCTCTTCTCTCTCTCACTCACTCACTCACTCACTCACTTTCTCACTCACTCACTCTCTCACTCACTCTCTCTATCTCTCTCACTCACTCTCTCTATCTCTCTCAATCACTCTCTCACTCACTCTCTCACTCACTCTCCCTATCTCTTTCACTCACTCTCTCTATCTCTAGAGGTGATGATACAGCGGTTTGATGGGAGCACAGAGGTACGTGCCGGCACGGGTAAGGAAGGCAGCAGCAACTCGGCCAAGAT
>NW_014604517.1:0-415 GCF_000485595.1 Priapulus caudatus | reverse complement strand
AGAGATAGAGAGAGAGAGAGAGAGAGAACATGAACAAGGTTGAAGTGGTCGAATGTGGAAAGGATAAAAGAAGGGTATGAGGGTGAGGAAGGTAGGGGCGACGGTAAAGGAGGCAGGGAGGGGAATTTGGAGGAGGATGAGAAGAATGTGAAGATGCTAGAGGTTGGAAGGATGGGGAAGGAGTTCAGAGAAAGTGGTAAATGGATCGAGGCAAGGAGAGGGAGAAGGTAGATTGGGGTAAAAACTGAGGGAGGATGTTGGGAAGTGGTATAAAAAAAAGGTAGGAGGTAAATATTTGGAAGAAGAAATATGGAGAAGAGGAGTGTTCTCTGAACATTTAAACTTATCAATAAGAATTCTGTTTTGACTGTTACATGGATAAGGTATGTATGCTACGATTGTGCCGATATTATTT
>NW_014604516.1:0-415 GCF_000485595.1 Priapulus caudatus | reverse complement strand
GTCGCAACCGGCCCAGTTAAACCGATCAACAATCCGGCTACTATCGCAAAAACTAATTTACGCATGACAAATCCCCCTTCTCATATTGTTATAGCAATAAAAGTCTATTTAACTTTGGCCGATACAGTGTCTGACTTACCCTGATTATCAATCCAGGAGATCGTCAACATATCACCCTTGCTGCCTTTGTATTTAAATGACAGATATGGGTTCTTTGATATTGCACCACCCCAATAGGCCTCCATAACGGTCTTCCCCCGACCGTGGCTATGACTTCCTGTATATAATGCGGCGGGATTTTCTTGCCGGTTTTCTGTTTTTACGTAAGCCAGTTTCCATCGGGTGACTCATTAAAGACTTAACAGTCACAACGCCGCTTTTTTCTTTTGCTCTAATTTTGGTTTTCTTAGCCATG
>NW_014604515.1:0-415 GCF_000485595.1 Priapulus caudatus | reverse complement strand
GGTGATGGTGTTTTATTTTTAGAATCTGAAAGTGATGATATTGCGCAAATCAATAATGTCTTTTTTCAGCAGCGTCGAGAAGAAGATAACCATATTGATTTAGCCACAAGTACCAGCAGTTATTTTAATGAAGACGGTCGTCGATATATGATGATGCATGGTGGTACGCATTATATTGGTGAGCCGGGGCAAGCTGATTTTAAAATCATTAAATATAAAGATTACGGTATTCATATAGACAGAAAACAAGCGCAAGCGCATCTGTCCGAAAAATCGAAAGGCATGGCTGAATTGTGGGCGTCAGATAGTTTAGTTGACAGTGCTGAGTTGCAATGGCGACTGACACTACCTTTGGCAACCATTATTGTTGCGTTTATGGCTTTACCTTTAAGTCATACTGACCCGCGAAGTGGGC
>NW_014604514.1:0-415 GCF_000485595.1 Priapulus caudatus | reverse complement strand
GTCTGAATTCGCAAAATATCTGTACGCGAAAATATGGCGTATACAGTAATAGATTTCACGCGGTGGGAGCAGATAGGAAGTGAAGTTACTATTAGCCCCGGACAATCACCCCCGGACAATTACCCCCCATGCCATTCACCCCCCGGACAATTACCTCCCGGACAATTACCCCCGGAAATTTACCCCCGGACAATTACCCCCGGACATTTACCTCCCGGACAATTACCCACCGGACATTTACCCCCCGGACAATTACCCCCGGACATTTACCTTCCGGACAATGACCCCCCGAACATTTACCCCCCTCTGAAATTTACCCCCCGGACAATTACCCGCCGGACATTTACCCCCCGGACAATTACCCCCTGACATTTACTCCCTTGTTGTTTATTATTCATTGTTGAACAGTGATACA
>NW_014604513.1:0-415 GCF_000485595.1 Priapulus caudatus | reverse complement strand
TATTTCTTCCCAGTTCAGAAATATTCCTGGATCCGGCCATTCCCGGATCAGGCGACGTCCTTCCGGAGCTCGAGTCTCGCGGCAGACAGGATCATCTTCGCGCTGTCCAGGGTTCCTGCACGGGAAACTTCCTTTGGGCCCTGAGGGGGATGGCGGGCGATTGTTGAATGTGCCTGCACCGTGTCTCCTTCTTCTGTAACGAAGAAGAAAAGAAGCAGGTTGAGAGAGGGAGAGAAAGGGCGAGAGTGTGAGAGAGAGAGAGAGAGAGAGAGAGAAGAGAGAGTAAGAGTGAGAGAGAGAGGAGAGAGAGAGAGAGAGAGAGAGAGAGAGTAGAGAGAGAGAGAGAGAGAGAGAGAGAGAGAGAGAGAGAGAGAGAGAGAGAGAGAGAGAGAGAGAGAGAGAGAGAGAGAGAGAG
>NW_014604512.1:0-415 GCF_000485595.1 Priapulus caudatus | reverse complement strand
ATATATATCGCTTTCTCTTCTCCGTCTCCCTTCTTTCTCTCTTTCTCTTCTCTCTGGTGTGGCACAGGGACGGCACTACCAGACCAGCGTAACCTCAACTAATCAATATAATGCGTTAGCCGTGAATTTTTTTCATTTTTGGTCGCGTTCACGTCGCGTTCGCTTTCAATCTCCCGCTCGTGGGTGATGTATCGGTATCGGTATCGATATCGGCATCGGTATCGCGGTATCGGTATCGTGGTATCGGTATCGTGGTAACGGTATCGGAGTATTGGTATCGGTATCGGTATCGGCATCGGCATCGGTATCGGCATCGGTATCGGCATCGGTATCGGCATCGGTATCGGTATCGGTATCGGTATCGGTAGCGGTAGCGGTATCGGGTAACGGGGGAAGGAGAGGAGGGGGAGGGGGG
>NW_014604511.1:0-415 GCF_000485595.1 Priapulus caudatus | reverse complement strand
TCCCTCTCCCATTTCATCTTTCTGTCTCGCTCTCGCGCTTTATTTCCCCTATCTCTCTACTTCTCCACTTCTCTCTCTCTCTCTCTCTCTCTCTCTATATTCCTACCTGTCTATATATTTCACTGCACACCTCATGATAGCTTGACAGGCTACAACCTACTACGTCTTCTTCCCCTCCCCCCCATATCCTTACCCCCCTCCCCCCCTCCAGCAAACTCACTGTAAGCATGCTCAGTGAGTCACCATTGAAAGCGCCAGAACGTGGCGCGGTGTGTTTAGAGTGATTTCCGGTGGACCATTGTGCGCATATAGCGGTCTGTAGGGGAGGGGGGAGGGATGCTATTCATTCTACTGCATCTGCACTCAACTGTGTAGGAGTGTGTGTGTGGTGTGGAACCAACCCTGTGCGGCGACG
>NW_014604510.1:0-415 GCF_000485595.1 Priapulus caudatus | reverse complement strand
CGATGACATCAGATCATGGATGCATTATGTAGGGCTTTCTGATTCACCGCGGAGAATGCAGAGGATGCTGTCGCCGCGGCTGCAGACGGAGCGATCACCTATCACCATCGATCACCGATCACCGATCACTATCGATCCACCATCACTGGTCATCGATCACCATCGATCCTTGTGGAACCATTTTGCATTGGAACGACCCCACCCCCAACCCACCGCTCCTCATGATTAACTCTTACTCACCGGCCCTCACATCACCCAGCGACCCCCTCCACCCACCGACCCCCTCCCCTTCCAACTGACCCCCTCTACCTACCGACCCCTCCCCAAACCCGCCGACACCCACTTCACCTACCCCCTTCTTTCTTTCTTTCTTCACCGACTCCCTGCCCTATTCCACCGGCCCTCCACCCCTCCC
>NW_014604509.1:0-415 GCF_000485595.1 Priapulus caudatus | reverse complement strand
GTTTTTTCTTCGTTGCAGACTGGCACGCGCTAACAACGCATTATGAAGACCCACGTATCATCGAGCAAAGCACCTGGAATATGGTTATTGACTGGCTCGCAGCAGGTGTTAGCCCAGGATCTGCGAAGATATTTATCCAGTCTCAGGTTCCTGAACATGCGGAATTGCACACCCTGTTATCGATGATAACGCCGCTTGGCTGGTTAGAGCGTGTGCCTAGTTATAAAGATCAACAGGAACAACTCAAAGAAAAAGACCTGGCAACCTATGGTTTTCTCGGTTACCCGTTGTTACAGAGTGCCGATATCCTGATATACAAAGCAGGGTTGGTGCCTGTAGGTGAAGATCAGGTTGCGCATGTTGAGCTGACACGTGAAGTGGCAAGGCGTTTTAATCATCTCTATGGGCGTGAGCC
>NW_014604508.1:0-415 GCF_000485595.1 Priapulus caudatus | reverse complement strand
ATGTATGTGTGTGTGCGTGACTGTGTAGTGTATACGTGTATGTATGTGTATACGTGGCTGTGTAGTTTATACCTGTATGTATGTGTATACGTGTATGTGTGTGTGTATGCGTGGATGTGTCGTATATACGTGTATGTATGTGTGTATACGTGTCTGTGTAGTGTATACGTGTATGTATGTGTGTATACGTGGCTGTGTAGTTTATACCTGAATGTGTGTGTGTGTACGTATATGTATGTGTGTATACGTGGCTGTGTAGTGTATACGTGAATGTATGTGTATATACGTGTATGTATGTGTGTATACGTGGCTGTGTAGTGTATACGTGTATGTATGTGTGTATACGTGTATGTATGTGTGTATACGTGTATGTATGTGTGTATACGTGTATGTATGTGTGTATATGTGCTGTGTA
>NW_014604507.1:0-415 GCF_000485595.1 Priapulus caudatus | reverse complement strand
GTGTGTGTGTGTGTGTGTGTGTGTGTGTGTGTGTGTGTGTGTGTGTGTGTGTGTGTGTGTGTGCGTGCGTGCGCGTGTTTGTAAGGGAGCGAGCGTCACGCACGTGCGTGCATCTTTCTATGCACACGTCTCTGGCGCATACAACTCACTACTCACTCGAGGAAGTCCGTGATGTATTCCCTACTGCAGGCAGACCATGAGAACGGGTCCGTCTTTCTGGTCAGTTGGGCTGCCATCACTTTCGCTGGCTTGCTGAGCGAACCGCAGCTGTTGCCTGCTCCGTCGTGTTGCATGCCGAAACTGGAAGAAGGACCGTTCACGTTCACATTCGACCGTGACAGAATATAACGTAACGTTACGTAATTGATGTTTAGTTTATTGCGAAGGGGTGAATGCCGGCGCTAATTTTCACATG
>NW_014604506.1:0-415 GCF_000485595.1 Priapulus caudatus | reverse complement strand
GTTGCTGTGTTTTATTCATAAGAGTTTTGTTTTGTATTGCAGGTTTTTAGGGCTGAAAATTCAATAATATCCGGATGGTAACTTGCAGAGAATGACTATGCGCCGTTCCAGGTTATATGCTGTGAAACAAGAATGCTACGTTATAGTTTCGTATGTTATTAAACTCTCAGTCCTTAAGCTATGAGGTCAGTTTGGCTCTTATACGTGATTGAGTTTTAATTGCAAGATGATTTTTGTAGAATTTATTATGGCGTCTTCTCTTGATGCCACAATGAGAAAAAAACTGTTTTTCGGATTCAGTAAAAAATATAAATTATATAAAAATCATACAATCTAAGTTGCACACTGCTATGTTTTTACTATACTTAACAAATGAAGTGTGGAAAATCAATACATAGACTTCATTCTCAAAAAC
>NW_014604505.1:0-415 GCF_000485595.1 Priapulus caudatus | reverse complement strand
AGTTGGAGAGTGTGCCAAAGCCGACCGTAAGCATCGCCAGATAACGATATTTTTCGCCGTACTTTTTGAATAACGAATCGTAAGTTACATAAGTTCGTTCAGAGGGATTGTGATTAACGGCGAGTGTCAATGATCACCTCAACCATCATGCCAGGTTTTAGTAGGTTGTCTCTCTGCTCAATGCTAAGGCGAACACGTAAACGTTGTCTTACCTTAGTAAAATTACCACTTGGATTTGGATTGGGAAGCAGGGCGTATTCCGAAAGAAATTAATAGCCCCAGAGGCTTGGTGTGAGAGATCTTTTGGCATGGGGCTGACGGCCATCATATTGAGTGGCGGCATAATCAGCGCCATGCCAATACGACCTAAAGCGAGCCACCAAATAATGCTTGTTAGGGCGGTTAGTGTATTTGC
>NW_014604504.1:0-415 GCF_000485595.1 Priapulus caudatus | reverse complement strand
CATAGGCGACTGCATTGATTGCTTCCAGCGGGGTTTCTACAAAAAAATGTTTAATATCAGGATAATTCTGGGTGATCCCTTTGACGTAGAAATAATCTTTGACCAAAGCTATGGTTTTCCGTTAAAATCAGCCAGGCCATTAACGGCGGCATGATCTTTTCTTGTCATGATGACTATCGGAAGGGTGATGTAGGGTTTGGTGAAATTTATATATTCCCGGCGTTCAGGTATATTCGCCACCACGGATATAACATCCACCGTGTCTGTTTTTATGCCTGCCAGTAACTCTGACCAGCTCAAGCCGGGAACGACCTTCATCTCTATGCCAAGCAGGTCGTTGAGAAGCGATGTATATTCGGAAGACATACCCTTATAGACACCGTTTTCATCTCTGTACTGAAACGGCGGGTATGCC
>NW_014604503.1:0-415 GCF_000485595.1 Priapulus caudatus | reverse complement strand
AGAGCCTATAGAGGATTATATCGCCGCAAAAAGCTATATTATTGGTGCGCTGGGCTCTAATCTGCACGTCGTAACCTTTACGCATATAAACGCATAGCATCTTCTATTATGGAATCTTGACGCATATTCATGGGTGTGTGTCCCTCCCTCTAGAAATATACCAGAAATGTACCAGAAATATAACAAAAATATATCAGAAATACAACAAAAACATGCTAAAAATATAATAGAAATAGGTATATACCAAAAATGTACCAGAGACACACTAAAAATGTGCCCGAAATATATACAAGAAATGTACCAGAAATATATCAGAAATATACCAGAAATATAACAAAAGTAACATACTAAAAGTTTATAAGGGTTAGGGTTAGGGTTAGGGTTAGGGTTAGGGTACGGGAAATGTACGGGAAAC
>NW_014604502.1:0-415 GCF_000485595.1 Priapulus caudatus | reverse complement strand
ATCGATACCCATACGATAACTGGTACTTAAAGGAACTACGGTGTATGTGATTTCTTGTCCAGGAATTAGCGCAATCTCTCTCATAGCAAGTGCGCCTACTACATTTTCAGAAGATGAGTCCATTTTAAAATTACCGTCTAGCAACATTTGTGCGCCACGTTGTTCTCCTGCAATGTTCATTTTAACAATTAGCTCCGCATCACCTGCGATGGCCCTATCGGTTAATAATGTAATACGCGTAAGCACTTCGGCGGCCCCTGCTCCTACCAAGGTTACCTGTTGCCCAACGATAGGCTTAAGGTTCGAATCAAAAGCAAACATAAACTGCACCATTTGCTTACGTAAAATATTAGGGTTCGCGCCAGAGGCGGTAAAATCAAATAATGCAGCATTATGAAATCTCTCTAGGGTGTCC
>NW_014604501.1:0-415 GCF_000485595.1 Priapulus caudatus | reverse complement strand
CTCTCTCTCTCTCTCTCTATATATATATATATAATATATATATATATATATATATACAGGTAAATATAATAGGGCTATTTAACATATAACGGGCGTTTTGTGTGGCGGTCTGGACATGGACTATTCTCTTGACGCTATACGTATTTGAAACGCGCATATTATTGTATTATATTGCGACATTTTTTCGAAGTGAAGTATCAATATAGGTATGATACCAATTCAGCAATTTCATGAAAGCAGTTTGGGATTAGTACAAAAAAATATATTACTGCTATAGTAGTGCTATATTTTTGTCATTATTTGGCGAAACAGTAAGGTAAATAATAGACAATAAAGGTTAACAAGAGAACGAATGAGGTATTGCTCGTAGGAGAATGAAAACTGCATGTAAATTTACGAAACAGTCGCAGTATGT
>NW_014604500.1:0-415 GCF_000485595.1 Priapulus caudatus | reverse complement strand
GGAGGGGGGTGACTGGTAGGAAGGGATTATCTAGTAGATGTGTGACTCGTAGGGACGGATTAACCAGTAGATGTGTGGCTGGTGGGGGGGATTAACCAGTAGATGTGTGGCTGTTGGGGAGGGATTATCCAGTAGAAGTGTGGCTGTTGGGGAGGGATTAACCAGTAGATGTGTGGCTGTTGGGGAGGGATTATCCAGTAGATGTGTAGCTGTTGGGGAGGGATTATCCAGTATAGAAGTGTGGCTGTTGGGGAGGGATTATCCAGTAGATGTGTGGCTGGTGGGGGGATTAACCAGTATATGTGTGGCTAGTGGGGGGATTAACCAGTATATGTGTGGCTAGTGGGGGGAGGGATTACCAGTAGAAGTGTGGCTGGTGGGGAGGGATTAACCAGTATATGTGTGGCTAGTGGGG
>NW_014604498.1:0-416 GCF_000485595.1 Priapulus caudatus | reverse complement strand
CCTACATCCTACATCCTTGTAGGATGTAGGTGTTCCTACACCTACATTCTACATCCTACATCCTGCATCCTACACACTACATCCCCTACATCCTACATCCTACATCCTACACCTACATCCTACATTCTACATCCTACATTCTACATCCTACATCCTACATTCTACACCCTACATCCTACATCCTACATTCTACATCCTACATCCTGCATCCTACATCCTACATCCTACATCCTACATCCTACATCCTACATCCTACATCCTACATTCTACACCCTACATCCTACATCCTACATTCTACATCCTACATCCTGCATCCTACATCCTACATCCTACATCCTACATCCTACATCCTACATCCTACATCCTACATCCTACATCCTGCATCCTACATCCTACATCCTACATCCTACATCCTG
>NW_014604497.1:0-416 GCF_000485595.1 Priapulus caudatus | reverse complement strand
GTGTATGCAGAATGAAGTGAGCGTGAGCGCGTGCGTGCGTGTACGTGTGAGAGACACAGACTTGGCAGGTGTCTGTGATAGGCAGACGCGTGTCAGCGTGTGGCAGCAGCAGCAGCAGCAGCACATCCCCAGAAGGGAGCGTCCATTATAGCGCATGAAATATGCACGTCCGCGTGCAGTTTAATAATGAACGAAGCGCAATTAAATATACATTTGCATAAAAGGCGCTTATTTTTGTTGAAGTGTAATTTTTTTCACCGGTGCCGTGAGTGCTGGGTGAATCAATACTGCGAGAGCGGGAGTGTGTGTGTGTGTGTGCGTGTGTGGTGTGTGTGTGTGTGCGTGTGTGTGTGTGTGTGTGTGTGTGTGTGTGTGTGTGTGTGTGTGTGTGTGTGTGTGTGTGTGTGTGTGTGTGT
>NW_014604496.1:0-416 GCF_000485595.1 Priapulus caudatus | reverse complement strand
ATGCGGGCTGTCTGAGCGAACCTAGTTGATGCTCCAGACTTAAATGCGCCAATGTTTGCAGGGTTTTGCCCAGACCCATATCGTCGGCCAACAGGCCATTCACGCGATGCTGTTTCAGGTGCTGTAGCCAGCAAACTCCGAGCCATTGATAAGGGCGCAATTGTGCGTTAACGCCATTGATCACCTTATCGATTATGGCTGGCGTCTGATGCAGGCTAATTGTCCACTCAAGCGGTGTGACCTCACCCTGCCACTTCGTGTCTTCAGGTAATTGCTGTTGTAACTGCCGTAGCTGATAGAGCTGGCTATTGGGTATTCGAAACTCGCCAGTGCGGCTGCTCCAGTCGCCGAGCTGCGCCACTATGTCGCTTAAGCGCTCTGCCGGGAGTAATAGTAACCGTCCTTCTGCTAACTCG
>NW_014604495.1:0-416 GCF_000485595.1 Priapulus caudatus | reverse complement strand
GCGATAGGTGTACGTCATCTTCAGCGATGTAAGGTGGGTTGCTGACGATAATGTCAAAATCATTGGTTTGGATATTATTAAACCAATCACTTTGTATAAAGGTGATGTGATTGGTTTGATGATTTACGCTGTTTTGCTGGGCAAGTTGTATTGCTTGTGGCGAGATGTCGCAAGCAGCAATATTCCACTGAGGTTTTTCATTGGCTAATGCAATGGCGATAGCGCCAGTGCCTGTTCCCATATCCAACAAGTTAATATTTTGTTGGTCGCCGAATTTTTGCAGAATATATTCGATGAGTGTTTCGGTTTCTGGACGAGGGATTAGTGTTGAGTCGTTAACTTTAAAGTTTAATGACCAAAACTCACGTTCTCCCGTTAAGTGTGCAACCGGTTTGCCTTGTTGGCGTTGTTTTACT
>NW_014604494.1:0-416 GCF_000485595.1 Priapulus caudatus | reverse complement strand
TAATAGGGCTGCCAGGGTCTATGTCTCCCTGGGTACTGCCGAAGTACCCTGGGAGACATAGACCCTATCAGCGATAATAGGTCAGAGTGCTGATACACTCAGCACATCTCGACTGATTACGTACCTACGTCTATACAGATGATGAGGTTGATATATTATGCAGGTTGCTATATCCAGAAATTTCTGGACTAATCATGTTCCTCACCCTTGCCGCTCCCCTTCCTCCCTCCCCTTCCTCCCTCCCCTTCCTCCCTCCCCATCCTCATCTCTCCCCTTCCTCCTTCCTCACCCTTGTCTCTCCCCTTCCTCCCTCCCCGTCCTCATCTCTCCCCTTCCTCCTTCCTCACCCTTGTCTCTCCCCTTCCTCCCTCCCCATCCTCATCTCTCCCCTTCCTCCCTCCCCTTCCTTGCCTCTC
>NW_014604493.1:0-416 GCF_000485595.1 Priapulus caudatus | reverse complement strand
GCCAGCCGGACAAGTTGCGCAGGATTGAGAATGATCTTTCAATGTGCCTTGAAATAGTTTGAATATCCATTGGTTATGGACCAATACCTCGATATTTTCATGAACTACCTGGTTGTCGAAAAAGGACTTTCGACGAATACCCTAGAAGCCTACGGTCGAGATCTGCGACGTTATCTCGACTATCTTGAAAAACGGGGGGTTACGGGGGCGCTGGAATGACTCAAGCCCAGGTTCTCGGGTTTCTCGCTGCCTTAAAAGAGCCGATCTTTCCCCGCGTAGTCGGGCACGGGTCTTAAGTTCGATGCGTGGTTTTCACCGGTTTTTGATCGTCGAAAAGTACGCAACTATAGACCCGACGCTCTTGCTTGAGTCACCACGAATTATGCGCTCTTTGCCCCGGTTGTTATCCCAGCGGG
>NW_014604492.1:0-416 GCF_000485595.1 Priapulus caudatus | reverse complement strand
TTTTCATCCCTGATATATGTCCTCATTGCTACGACTGCACACATCTGTCATCACTGCTACGACTGCGCACATACGACTGCACACAACTGTTCTCATTGCTACGACTGCACACATCTGTCTGCACTGCTACGACTGCACACATACGACTGCACTGCTATGGCTGCACACATCTGTCATCACTGCTACGACTGCACACATCTGTCCTCACTGCTACGACTGCACACATCTGTCCTCACTGCTACGACTGCACACATCTGTCTGCACTGCTACGGCTGCACACATCTGTCATCACTGCTACGACTGCACACATCTGTCATCCCTGCTACGACTGCACACATCTGTCTGCACTGCTACGACTGCACACATCTGTCATCCCTGCTACGACTGCACACATCTGTCCTCACTGCTACGACTGC
>NW_014604491.1:0-416 GCF_000485595.1 Priapulus caudatus | reverse complement strand
CACACACACACACACACACACACACACACACACACACGCAGGCACGTACGCACGTACGCACGCACGCACGCACGCGCACGCAGGCACGCACGCGCACGCACGCACGCGCACGCACGCACGCACGCACGTACGCACGTACGCACGCATGCACGCACGCACGCACGTACGCACGCACACACGTAGGCACGCACGCACGTACGCACGCACGCGCACGCACACACGCACGCACGCGCACGCACGCACGCACGCGCACGCATGCACGCACTAACACACGCACTCACACATTCAGCACGCGCACACAGACACACGCACACGCACGCACGCACACGCAGGCACGCTGCAGCAGTGTTTGTGTTATGTATTTTGTGTTATGTATTTTGCACTCGCACACTCAATCACTCTCTCTATCTTTCTCT
>NW_014604490.1:0-416 GCF_000485595.1 Priapulus caudatus | reverse complement strand
TCCTCCCTCTCCCCCACCCACCCTCCCCACCCTCCCTCCCTCACGCACGCACCTTGCGTTCATGTAGCAGTATATCAGTGGATTGTACATGGAGTTGGACATGGCGAGCCAGTAGATGACCAGGTAGATGTGCTGCATGTGCTCGTACTCCCGTATCAATGGGTCGAAGGTCGTGACGAGGAAGTAGACGTTCTGCGGGAGCCAGCAGATGGCGAAGATGAGCACAACTACTATCATCATCTTAACGATCTGCGAAGAAAAAAACAATGAAAGGGTATTATTTATATTTATATTTATATTTATTATTATTATTATTATTTATTATTATTATTATTATTATTATTATTATTATTATTATTTATTATTAATATTATTATTATTATTATTATTATTATTATTTATTATTATTATTATTA
>NW_014604489.1:0-416 GCF_000485595.1 Priapulus caudatus | reverse complement strand
AAATATATATATACCCCTGCCACGTGTACCCACCTGGAATATATATACTTCTGCCATGTGAACCCACCTTGATTATATATATATACTTCTGCGAGGTGTACCCACTTGGAATATATATATATATATACCCGTGCCACGTGTACCCACCTTGATCATATAATTATACTTCTACCACGTGTACCCACCTTGATCATATATACTTCTGCCACGTGTACCCACTTTGTTACGTACATGCCCTTGCTGCGTATGCCTATGCCTCTGCTGAGTATGCCTACCTAATGTACGTACATGCCCTGCCGCGTGTGCCCACCTTGTACGTACATGCCCCTGCCGCGTGTACCCACCTTGTACGTACATGCCCTGCCGCGTGTACCCACCTTGTCCCACCTTGTACGTACATGCCCCTGCTGCGTGTA
>NW_014604488.1:0-416 GCF_000485595.1 Priapulus caudatus | reverse complement strand
GTTCTATTTATTTGGCTTATGGTTCGTGTTCATGACTTTTATGATTAATAAGGTGCAATGTAGGCAACAAACACTGATCTCGGCAGATTGTCATCTTCCTAGCTTGATTTACATTTTTTAAACCTTATTTAAGTCGGTATCTAGCGCGTTACTTACGGGAATTGGCACTACCCCTGTGAGTTTATGTATAATACGCAGTTAAATTTATTTAGAGCCGCCCTTTTTTCAAATATTAGCGGCTATATAGCAATGATTATTACTATTTTTGATGCCCAACAAGCAATTGATTATAGTAAAATAATTCTTCAATAATGACATTAAAATAGTTGCAACAGGTCTATTTTTTAAGTACTCATTGAAGATAATAGAGCTTCTCCTAAGAGAAACTCTATTAAAAGCAGCCCCACGCATCAGTG
>NW_014604487.1:0-416 GCF_000485595.1 Priapulus caudatus | reverse complement strand
AGAGAGAGAGAGAGGAGAGAGAGAGAGAGGGGGAGTAGGAAGAGAGAGAAGGTGAGACAGAAAGAGTGAGCGAGAGAGGGAAGAGTAGAAGGAGAGAGCAAGAGAAGGGGAGAGAGAATGCGAGAGAAAGAGAGAGAGAGAGAGAGCTTTTTTATTACGTAGATTTATTTGAGTTGATATTTTATTTCTTTACTGTTAAACAAAAACCCATTAAAACGTGGCTGTGACATATGATATCAGGCGTATATATCTATATATTATATACCACCTATAAGTAATTACCACGTATGTGTAAATACTATATATACATATATATGTATATATATATATATATATGTATATATGTATATGTGTATAAATGTATATATGTATATACATATATATATGTATATATATATATATATAATTTTGCAATT
>NW_014604486.1:0-416 GCF_000485595.1 Priapulus caudatus | reverse complement strand
GTGTGTGTGTGTGTGTGTGTGTGTGTGTGTGTGTGTGTGTGTGTGTGTGTGTGTCGTGTGTCGTGTGTGTGTGTGTGTGTGTGTGTGTGTGGTGTGTGTGTACGTGTGTGTCTGCGCGCGCGCGCGCGTGTGTGTGTGTGTGTGTGTGTGTGTGATGGAGAGATGGATAGATGAAAGAATAAATAGATAGATCACTAGATATAGTCGCACGGAGAGTATTAGATCGTGTCTCTGACAGCGTTAATATTGCTCGCGCAAATGCTGTAGCTGAAAACTTGCTCTTCGATCCCCAACCCCAACACACACGCGCCCGCCGATGTTGGCACACAGTCTCACACACGAGACTCTTCAGGTTAAACTTCTTAAAGTTCTGGTTAAATTTCTTAATGTTCTAGTTAAACTTACAATATTAATTT
>NW_014604485.1:0-416 GCF_000485595.1 Priapulus caudatus | reverse complement strand
TTGGTGTTCAGGGTATGTTGGTATTCATGGTATGCTGGTGTTTATGGTATGCTGGTGTTCATGGTATGTTGGTGTTTATGGTATGCTGGTGTTTATGGTATGCTGGTGTTCATGGTATGTTGGTGTTCAGGGTATGTTGGTATTCAGGGTATGCTGGTGTTCAGGGTATGCTGGTGTTCATGGTATGCTGGTGTTCAGGGTATGCTGGTGTTCAGGGCATGTGGTGTTCAGGGTATGTGGTGTTCAGGGTATGTGGTGTTCATGGTATGCTGTGTTTATGGTATGCTGGTGTTCAGGGTATGTTGGTGTTCAGGGTATGCTGGTGTTCAGGGTATGCTGGTGTTCAGGGTATGTTGGTGTTCATGGTATGCTGGTGTTCAGGGTATGTTGGTGTTCAGGGTATGCTGGTGTTCAGG
>NW_014604484.1:0-416 GCF_000485595.1 Priapulus caudatus | reverse complement strand
ATCGGTGCTGGTGGGCATGGCTTAGCCTGTGCTTACTACCTGGCGCGCGATCATGGTATCACTAACGTAGCCGTGCTTGAACAGGGTTATATTGGTGGGGGTAATACCGGTCGTAATACTACTATCGTTCGTTCGAACTACCTGACACCTGAGGGTGTGGCGTTTTACGACGAGAGCCTTAAGTTGTACTTGGATCTGTCTGACGATCTGGATATTAACTTGATGTATTCGACCCGTGGCCACTTTACGTTGGCTCACTCTGATTCCGCGATGCGTACTTCTCGCTGGCGTGCAGAGACTAACAAGCACCTGAATATTGAAAGTGAGATGGTTGATCGTCAGTTTATCGCTAACGAAGTGCCTTATCTGGATCTGGATTGTGGCGGTACACACCCAATTATGGGTGCTTTGTATCA
>NW_014604483.1:0-416 GCF_000485595.1 Priapulus caudatus | reverse complement strand
TTTTTTTATTGAGACGTTCCAAGTGCCTTTGATTTCACTGTCAACGAATTACATCATTACCGTCATCATTCAATTATACCGCGGCTGTTAAAAAAGGAGCCATGAAAAAAGGAGCCATGAAAAAGCGCAAAGCCGCTCCCACATCATACGATGCAAAACGACTCCAAATAACACTCGTTTGTCGCTACATCTAGCCATTAAATCCATTTGATGCTTTACCTTCGACTCCAAATAACACTGATTTGATTCTACATCTAGCCATTAAATCCTTTTGATGCTATACCTGCGATTCCTTCCCATGTAGCCATTTTCAATTTACTTTTGAAAATCTTTTCTTTTTATTATATATCGCTATTGCTCTTTCTTTATTACGTGCCCATATCTCATTATTATATATATATTGGCTATCGCGCTGC
>NW_014604482.1:0-416 GCF_000485595.1 Priapulus caudatus | reverse complement strand
CATCTCTACTAATTACTTGTGCCATCGGGCTTTACGAGCAATTTAGAATCAAGACGGGCTTTTGAGGCTATGCCTATAGTTAAATAGACATGGGCCTATCGAAAAAGCGCAAGGCAGAGCCTGGGCTGGTGGTAAAACCCCGAAGGGCGCGACCTGAAGATAGTTGATGACCCACATGTCACCCAAAACTTCGAAAAGCATGCGTGCTGATCGACCAGTGCGTCTTGAACCACGTAGATTTTCAATAATTCGCCAGCTATCTTCACCAAGAAATCGAATGATGATTTCGCGGTCGGAATATGAAGTGTAGTTGTAGGGGATTTCTCTAAGTCGAGCTGAAGTTGCTTCTGTCATGATTACCAGCTAGTTTTGCGATTATATCGCTCCAAAATAGGCATTATACGGAAATTGTAAGC
>NW_014604481.1:0-416 GCF_000485595.1 Priapulus caudatus | reverse complement strand
GTCATTGACACCCATTTAATAACAAAATGCAATCATGGAGTGGTGGTGAGCCCTGAAGAACACATATTCGCAGCTCTCAGCCTTTACCTCGACATCATCAATATCTTCATCCTCGTTATGGGAGCGAAGAGAGACTGAATTAGACGGCGACGACGATGACGATGATGATGACGATTACCGGATGATCGTCATTATCATCATGCTACAACAGGTGACAGTGTCGGAAACGTTACTGTGCCGGAAGTACACACTGATTTTATGAGGTTGCTAGTTCTAGCGTGGGTTATTGCCAAATATCGTATTCTTCGTGTGCGTGTGACGTCATGCATAATTAACGAACCGGATGTCAGCCATGTTGGATGATATACACAACCGAAATGGCTATGCGTGAATAAAGATTTTGTAACGAAATGAAG
>NW_014604480.1:0-416 GCF_000485595.1 Priapulus caudatus | reverse complement strand
GGGTCCCGATCGATCGTTCAATCGCTGTTGTCGTTACTATGGTGACGATGAAACGTGGAGGACAACATGGCGCGGATTCAACAATCTCCGAATCGTTCAAACATCGCGGAATAACTAGAATTAATTTCTCTTTGTCTTTGCTCATCAGATCATTGCAACATGCATAGCTAGCCTCTCTATCGCTCCCCCTCCTTCCCTTTATCCAAGGGCGTAGCCAGGAATTTGGATTGGGGGGGGGGGAAGTCCTCGAGCGAGTAACAAGGGTGGTAACAAGAGGTGGTCTGAAATATTTGTTTAACTCTCTGTGTCTCTATCTGTCTATCCTTCTCTCTTTCTCTCACTCACTCATTCTCTGCTCTCTCGCTCTCTCTCTCTTTCTCTCATTCTCTCTCTCTCTCTCTCTCGTTCTCTCTCTC
>NW_014604479.1:0-416 GCF_000485595.1 Priapulus caudatus | reverse complement strand
GTGACCCGCGTACGCCCAAGCTCAGACAGATAGCCACCGAGTGCGGTTATTATGGTAAGCACTGGCGGTTGATGGATGCCATCTGTGAGGAATTTGTGGCTAGAGGAAAGAACCTACCTTTGAACGCGGTGGGCGCGGTGGGTGCTACTATTGCCGATATGGGACTGGACTCGCGTATTGGCCGCGGCTTGGCGATTATTGGTAGGTCGGCAGGGTTGCTGGCACATATTTGTGAAGAAGTGGAAGATCCCGCAGGCCAGAAGCTTTGGGGTTTGGTGATAAAAGCAGAACAATAGCTACGTATTAGCTTTGAGTGGTATTAGCTTGAATAATTACGTAATTAGGAGGTATTTATGACTTTAATGAAAGCAGCGGTGGTAACAGGCGTTAATCAACTAGTAATTGAACAGGTCAGC
>NW_014604477.1:0-416 GCF_000485595.1 Priapulus caudatus | reverse complement strand
CTCCTGATCGAACGCGAGCAAGGAAGCCCCCAGCTTCACCGTAACCGGCTTGCCAAGAAAGGGCAGCTCGGCCCCATCGCGCCATTGCACGCGCGGCAAGGCGCGCTGTTCCGTGCGCGTCTGCCATTCTGCGAGCTTGGCGAAGATCCACCGCTGCTTCTCGGCGATCGCCGTCTCGATATCGGCGATCGTGACCCACCTGGGCGCCGTGATGCCAAGCCCGCTGCCGTCGATCACGAACCCGATCGATTTGCGCGACGAGCGCTTGAGCCGGTAATGCAGCGTGCGCGCACCCAGCACGACAATACGCAGCCGCGTGCCGTCGGGCGCAAGCGGCGCCCTGCCGGGCTTTGCAGGCGAGGGCGGAGTCGCCGGCTGCGGTGTGAGAGAGGGGGAGGAAGCATCAGGCGCCACGG
>NW_014604476.1:0-416 GCF_000485595.1 Priapulus caudatus | reverse complement strand
GGTATTATTCAAGGTGACCAAACCAATGGTGCGTGGAAATCGTTCGACAGCATCACGCGTCATCCGCGTTGTTGTCGCCAGTAACTCCACATCCAGTACCGATTCATGTGGTTGCTGCTGATACTCACCCATCACTGTTATATCACTGGACTGAAAACACGCATCATAATGCGCCACTAATTCAAACCTCCCCTCTTGTGCATTTAAACGTAAAACACCCGACTCGAGGCTCAACACAGAGCTACACGTTTGCTTTTCTTGCGCTGCTAGCTGACACACTAAATCTCCCATCGTGCTAGGTTTACTACAGCCCAATAGCACCATGCTGATGCTGACTATCACCACATAAACTCGTATAGGGTTTTTCACACACACTCCTTTAAGCCGCCTTTATTAAAGTGTAGTCGATCCACGCC
>NW_014604475.1:0-416 GCF_000485595.1 Priapulus caudatus | reverse complement strand
GGTCGCATTAGCGAAGCGTAATGCGACGCATGTCTCAAAAGTTGACAAAGCTGCCGTTCGCTGTGATTGGGTGTGAAGATGGGCAAAAAGCTGGGGAAGCAATTGTTGAAGTAGTAGAGAGTCAGCTTACTGATAATAATCCACCTGAAACTAAACAAGCATTAGAACGACTCATAAAATCTGGAGAGTCAAGAGATAATGCAATTCGATATATTGCATCAGCACCGTAGGTCGCATTAGCGAAGCGTAATGCGACGCATGTCTCAAAAGTTGACAAAGCTGCCGTTCGCTGTGATTGGGTGTATGTCTCTAGTGTGCCCTTTTCGGACAGTTAATCATGTTACCATTTAATTAATTTCCCCCGCTCCAAGGAGATTATAATAGGTGACTAAAGTTCGGTATATCTTGCTTCTTTT
>NW_014604474.1:0-416 GCF_000485595.1 Priapulus caudatus | reverse complement strand
TACTTGTTATATAAATCTACAACTAAATAACATATAATATATTTCTATAATTAAATGCATTGTGAATTTTAATAAAAGTACTTACAGTCTGCATCGTACGAGGCATCTTGCGTGGAAACGTACACTGGGAGGGGGTAGAGGAGAAGGTGGAGGAGGAGAAGGTGGAGGGAAGCGGTAGAGGAGAAGGTGGATGGAGGAGGTAGATGAGAAGGTGGAGGGAAGAGGTAGAGAAGAAGGTGGATGAGGAGAAGGTGGAGGAAAGAGGTATAGATGGAGGGGGAGGTGGAGGAGGAGGAGAAGGTGGAGGGAGGAGGTAGAGTAGGATGTGGAGAAGGGAGAAGAGGAGGAGAAGGTGGAGGAAAGAGGGAGAGAATGTGGAGGAAGAAGGGGAGAATGTGGAGGAGGAGAGGAGAAGG
>NW_014604473.1:0-416 GCF_000485595.1 Priapulus caudatus | reverse complement strand
ACTACTATGTTATATGTTATCATGTGTTATTATTACTATTATGTTATATGTTATCATGTGTTATTAAGTAGTAATAATAACACAAATAATAACACATGATAACATATAACATATAATAACACATGATAACATATAACATAATAGTAATAATAACACATGATAACATATAACATAGTAGTATGTTATCATGTGTTATTATTACTATTATGTTATATGTTATCATGTGTTATTACTATTATGTTATTACTATTATGTTATTACTATTATGTTATTACTATTATGTTATATGTTATCATGTGTTATTATTACTACTATGTTATATGTTATCATGTGTTATTATTACTACTATGTTATATGTTATCATGTGTTATTATTACTATTATGTTATATGTTATCATGTGTTATTATTACTATTA
>NW_014604472.1:0-416 GCF_000485595.1 Priapulus caudatus | reverse complement strand
ACACACACACACACACACACACACACACACACACACACACACACACACACACACACACACACACGCACGCATGTACGCACGCACGCACGCACGCACACACACACACGCACACGCACACGCGCGCGTACACGCATACGCACACACGCACATGCGCGCGCACTCACACACACACATACACACACACACCTGCACACGCGCGCGTACACGCATACGCACACACGCACATGCGCGCGCACTCACACACACATACACACACACGCGCGCACGCAAGAAGGACTACATCGCACCGCTCTACAAGACCTCCGCGCGACAGGAACTCTCTCTCTCTACTACCGGTATGTACCTCCACGTGAGCAGGAACTCTCTCTCTACTACCGGTATGTACCTCCGCGCGAGCCGGAACTCTCTCTACTACC
>NW_014604471.1:0-416 GCF_000485595.1 Priapulus caudatus | reverse complement strand
ATTGCAGTCAGCATTTGCTGAGCGTCGGCGAAACGCATATAGGTTTTTTTCTGCAAGGCCTTCATCACCACCTCCATGATCCCTGAGGGCAAGGTCAGGTGATTAAGGTCTGGTTCGTCATTAATAATACTGCGCTTGAGGTCGGGTAAATTACTACCGGTGAATGGCTGATACCCGGTGAGAAGGTGGTATAGCGTTACCGCCAGCGAAAAAGATCTGAACGGCCGTCGAGCTTTTTACCTTCGAGTTGCTCGGGTGACATATAAGACGGTGTACCAATTATTTTATTTCCTGCTGGCGCTCACGGTGCTCGGTATAGGCGGCACCAAAATCGGTGATGATATAGGTTTTACCTCGGTCATCGTACATGATATTGGCAGGCTTTATGTCACCGTGGACAACGCCAAGCTTATGCG
>NW_014604470.1:0-416 GCF_000485595.1 Priapulus caudatus | reverse complement strand
TTAATTGCTCTTAAGGCAGCCAAGGTATCAGCCGTTTCGCCCGACTGAGAAACTGTAACCGCCAAGTATCATCAACCATTACCGTCTTACGGTAACGATACTCACTAGCTACCTCAACCCTACATGGCACACCAGCAATAGCTTCAAGCCAATACGCTGCAACCAAACCGGCATGATAACTTGTACCACATGCAATAATTTGAACCGCTTTTACCTTATCTAGAATTGCTTCCGCACCAATACCAAAGGCACTATCTAACAATTCACCCTCATAAATACGACCTTCCAAAATATCGATTAAGCACGAAGGTTGCTCATGAATTTCTTTTAGCATGAAATGGCGGTACTCGCCTTTAGCAGTAGCATCCGCACTTAATTCTGATTCTTTTATTTCGCGCTCTACAACATTACCTTTA
>NW_014604468.1:0-416 GCF_000485595.1 Priapulus caudatus | reverse complement strand
TATCTATCTATCTATCTATCTATATGCCTGTCTGTCTATCTAAATATCTATCTATCTATCTATCTATCTATCTATCTATCTATCTATCTATCTATCTATCTATCTATCTTATCACATCTATTCTCTATCTATCTGTTTATTTTCTATCTATTATTCTATCTACCTACAAACCTAGCTACCCACCTATTATTCTACCTACCTACAAACCTAGCTACCCACCTATCTCTCTTTCTCAATTTCGTTCTCTCTCTCAGTCATAAAAATTCCGCGTGTCCTGGTTTCAGTCTTTCAGACCAACTCCTGGTCACAGCGGCTAGAGTCTACACACATATCCACACGCTCCGTAGTACAGAAACTATATCCATACATCGGCAGCAGAACGGAATCTTAGTTAAATAGAGGAGCTCTGGTAAACC
>NW_014604467.1:0-416 GCF_000485595.1 Priapulus caudatus | reverse complement strand
AGAGAGATAGAGAGATAGAGAGAGAGAGAGAGAGAGAGAGAGAGAGAGAGAGAAGGGGGGGGAGGGAGAGCGATAAAGAGATAGATAGATAGATAGAGAGAGATAGAGAGAGAGAGATAGATAGACACAGAGAGGCAGGGAGAGAGACAGGGAGAGAGATAATGACAGGGATGATTAGTGGGATCCTGTTATTAGCTTAATTACTGCTGAGAGCCTGGCCACCATGTTACCATGGCTATATGCGGGAGGCGGGGTGGTAGTGGTACTACAGGAGAAGGCGAGCGGGTCAGTAGCAGTAGGTTACAGTAGGGTCTCTGTATACAGACCCTGTATATAGGGACCCTAGGTTACAGGGCAGCATGATGTGATACTAATAATAACATATATATATATATATATATATATATATATATATA
>NW_014604466.1:0-416 GCF_000485595.1 Priapulus caudatus | reverse complement strand
CCACAAACGCAGTCGATGAATTACTGCGTCAATGTCGCGACAACAACATGGCTTTCTATCGCTTCAATAATCCTGCTGATGCCAGCAATAACAAACAAAGTGTGCATCAACTTGCAGAACATTTAGGACTACATCATCTTGACAAAAACCTTTGCGCCGATGATGACCAACTTAGCTCCATTACTGTCACACAGCATCAAGGGCAGCATCAATACATCCCCTATTCCAATAAACGGCTGAGCTGGCACACTGACGGTTATTACAACACACCAGAACAACAAATTAATGCCATGCTGTTACATTGCGAGCGACCTGCCAAAACTGGCGGGGAAAGCCTGCTACTTGACCACGACATTGCCTACATCCTATTACGCGATGAAAACCCTGAGTTCATTAAAGCCTTTATGCACCCACTG
>NW_014604465.1:0-416 GCF_000485595.1 Priapulus caudatus | reverse complement strand
TAAAGCCCATTGTCTATGTATGTATGATATAAATGTCTCTATAACATATGTATTTGGTATTTTTGGGGACGAATTAGTGTCAAAACAGTATTCCAGTTCGTGGTTACAGTCTGCGCATGCGCGAACTTTGCGACGAATTCTTCCGGGTCAGGTCATTTGTGACAATATAGTTCGTATTTGGACCACACAGTCCACATGCATACGCATTCATATGTGTCGTTGTAATGCTACAGTCTTCGCCTGTGCACGTACACGTGCGTGTGTGCGTGTGCACGTACACGTTCGTTCGTGCATGTGTGCGTGCGTGCGTGTACACGTACACGTGCGCGCGTACGTGCGTGTTGACGTACACGTGGGAGCGTGCGTGCGTGCGTGCATGCATGGGTGTGCACGTACACGTGCGTGCGTGCGTGTGC
>NW_014604464.1:0-416 GCF_000485595.1 Priapulus caudatus | reverse complement strand
CTCTCTCTCTCTCTCTCTCTCTCTCTCTCTCTCTCTTCTCTCTCTCTCTCTCTGTCTCTCTCTTTCTCTCTCTCTCTCTGTCTCTCCGCTCTAACTCCCCCTCTCTCCCCCCCCCCCGATTGCGGTGACTCACGTGGGCAGCCGGCGTGGCCAATCAGCACGCGTGACGTCAGCGGTCGCCCGCCTCGTCTAATCACCGACGCTCTTCGCGCGTGACGTCAGCTGCTGGCCACAGGGGGCCGTGTTGTTTACGGGAGGCGTCGTTTTTTTACGTTGAGAGAGGAAATTCGATTTCGAATCAAAGACTCGCCGGTAGCTGTTCATCATTTCATTGGTGACACGGTCAGTGCTTTCCGCCAGCGTGCAGAGAGAGACGGGGAGAGAGAAAGAACAAAGGAGAGAGAGAGAGGAGGGGG
>NW_014604463.1:0-416 GCF_000485595.1 Priapulus caudatus | reverse complement strand
AGCATATCTCTTCATCCACGTCCTCCCCCTCCTCTCATCAGCATATCTCTTCATCCACGTCCTCCCCCTCTCCCATCAGCATATCTCTTCATCCACGTCCTCCCCCTCTCCCATCAGCATATCTCGTCATCCACGTCTCCCCCTCTCCCATCAGCATATCTCTTCATCCACGTCTCCCCTCTCTCATCAGCATATCTCGTCATCCACGTCTCCCCCTCTCCCATCAGCATATCTCGTCATCCACGCTTTTCCCCTTTTCCTCGCAGCGTATCTGGCCGGTGCGACTATCGTGCGACTGTCTACTGTACGGGCGCGTCCGTGCGTGCAGCGCTGTGATGTTGGCAGCCAAGGGCGTCGCGCGCAGACACACACACACACACACACACACACACACACACACACACACACACACACAC
>NW_014604462.1:0-416 GCF_000485595.1 Priapulus caudatus | reverse complement strand
GCCAATAAACCAAACAGAAATCGATCAGATGTTGTTAGTTTCGGTGATCGTATATTGCCTCGATTAGTCACGATAACCTGCTGTTTCATCGCTATCGTTTCTGCCATCACCACCTTCACCCCACCAGGCTTTAGCAGCTTGATGAAGGTGACAATGATATGTATGAACAGCTCAAAGGCTTCAGTCATTAGGTCATTCTACTGAGGTGGAAGTAAAATACAAGCTCAGCTAAACTACTGTTTCTGTGGCGAAATTAGCAATTCGCACACTACAGGGCCTTATACTGTATTGCGGAATATGAGCAGTTGCAGGCAGTGATTAACTTTCTTCAAGATGAGTGCTGTGCTGATGAGAAAACTTAATGCCCGCAGCTGCTGGGAAATGGTGTGGTGGCCTTTTTCAACAGGGAACACGCT
>NW_014604460.1:0-416 GCF_000485595.1 Priapulus caudatus | reverse complement strand
GTGCGTGCGTGTGTCAGGCGTGCGTACGTGTGCGTGTGTGAGTGTGTGCGTGTGCGTGCGTGTGTGCGTGCGTGTATCAGGGCGTGCGTACGTGTGCGTGTGTGAGTGTGTGCGTGTGCGTGCGTGTGTGCGTGTGCGTGCGTGTGTGCGTGCGTGTACCAGGGCGTGCTTACGTGTGCGTGTGTGTATGTGCGTGTGCGTGCGTGTGTGCGTGCGTGTATCAGGGCGTGCGTACGTGTGCGTGTGTGAGTGTGTGCGTGTGCGTGCGTATGTGCGTGCGTGTGTGAAATCTCGACATCAAATCTGCCGGCGGCGAATCAATTCGTATTACGATACGAGCGTATTATAATTCTTTGTACGGCTATAGCATTCAACAGTCCGATATATAAAATATTTGTGCGTGCGTCCGTGCGTGC
>NW_014604459.1:0-416 GCF_000485595.1 Priapulus caudatus | reverse complement strand
TTTACTTACATATGAACTTTTTTTAATTAGCCGTATGGGGTTAGCACACACGCAAACAGCGCGCTGTTGTTCCACCAGCAGCCTTCGCGTGCGCGCCGGTGACCGCGGCCAGAGAATGTCCACCTGAGTCTATATTAGCTCGCCCTACACTTGACAACTTAACAAGGCTGAAAACCGAAAACTGCAAATTCCACATTAGTTCCAGCAGGATGTATTTATTACCGTCTAGCCAGGTGCGGCATTCATTCAACACGTGCATCGGAAAATTTGCCCAGCCGTTGTCATATAAAGTAATGTACGCACGCGCAAAATTCGAACGCGCAAACTTAAAACGGTTATTTCAGGTCTATTTTATCAGGGCTCATGCTAGAGAGTTCTCCTGCCCCTTCCTCTTCTCGCCCGTTTTTCTTCTCTCT
>NW_014604458.1:0-416 GCF_000485595.1 Priapulus caudatus | reverse complement strand
CGACTACCTGAACCGGAACTGCTTAAGCAATTTCTCGGTGATCCGGCAGCACGCATCAAATCCCCCACTGTTGCTCAGGAGATGCTCTACGGTGCAAAAGGCCGTGTGTACCAGCTTCAACAATATCTGATCAGACATAAAGGTGACCAATACACCCAGATAGTTTTTCTGCACTGAACTTGATTTTCTAAACACCAATACCGTATAAGATCGAGTCCGACAACAGCGCAGAGATGATAAAAGAAACACTGTCGCTGCTACCTGAAGAACTCCAGGGGCAATGGCATAGGCAGTGGATAAACGCCTTCGAAAAAGGCACCAGACAACTGGTGCCAGCGATGATTGATGTAAACAACCCCGGACTTACTGGCGGGGTGCAAGACCAGCCGGATTTTCAGGCGGGTCTGGTCGATCAC
>NW_014604457.1:0-416 GCF_000485595.1 Priapulus caudatus | reverse complement strand
ATATTGAAGTAGCTCTACACAGTTATAATCGCGCCCAAGTAGCGAAATTGCCGGTTGATCAAACGATTAGTGCAATAACTGGCCTTGAATCACTGTACATACCAGAAGATAATAATCAAGAGTTGAGCTTTAAGCTTGCACTACGATTGAGTGCGCACCAAACTAAAACAGCTGAGGAACGTCTAAAAAAATTTGAGTCAATCCGAGAACTGTACAAAGCTCGATCTAAATTAGTTCATGGCGGGGTATCCGATTTGAGTAGTTTTATACATAAGAGCAAAATTTTTAAGGACGAATGGGTGCTTGCTCGCACATCACGTGACATGCTAAGAGAGGGGTGTTCTCTTGCTCTGACTGCGGGTGACGGTGACTCTGATTTCTTATGGAAAGTTGCTGTAAAAGAACTTGAAAAGAAA
>NW_014604456.1:0-416 GCF_000485595.1 Priapulus caudatus | reverse complement strand
ACATATACTGATATAGCGACTAAAACTAAATGTGTGTACTATATATGTATATGATATATTATATATATATACACATTAGGAGTGGGACAATATGGGCGGCTCACGATATGGTCGGTATCATGATACCCCACTCACGATAGGTATCATGATACCCCACTCACGATAGGTATCGCGATACTTGGGGAACCAGTTGGGCTTGGCAAACTATACACATACCCGGGATTCTTCCGATAATGTAAATGCTTACAAATCAGATTATCAGTATCATTGAGTGCTTAGTAAAAAACTGATATTGAATGAACTGAGACTGTGAATTGTGCTAGAATCATAGATGTGGCGAACATTGTGTGTGGCCTTGTTCGCCCTGTGGCGAACAAGGGCTATACTCAAAGGCTATAGTCTATAGACTATAGTAT
>NW_014604455.1:0-416 GCF_000485595.1 Priapulus caudatus | reverse complement strand
ACACGACAAAGTTTTTTACCACTTTTTGACTCTGCGGAATCTGACTTTAGTTTTGGTCAAATGCTAACCGAGAATCGATTCAGTGGTAGTGACCGTGTCAATGATGCGAACCAAGTCACACTGGCACTGACTTCGCGCTTGATAGAACCGGAAACAGGTATCGAGCGTATGCGTGTTGCAGTCGGTCAACAATTTCGTTTTCAAGATCGTCGCGTAGTTATTAATAATCAACAGCAAATAACCAGTAATCGCGCTGACTTTATTGCGGCATTCTCTGGGCGTATTTCATCAACCCTTCGTACGGATACTAACCTGCAATTTGACGAGCAATTGCTGCGAACGGAGAAAATACGCACAGGGATTAGTTATTCACCTGAGGAAGGCAAAGTGTTGAATATCGGTTATCGCTTTACACG
>NW_014604454.1:0-416 GCF_000485595.1 Priapulus caudatus | reverse complement strand
GGATTATACGCGACTTGCGATAATTAAAGTATGAACCGTAATCTCAGCCTTCTGACGACGAACCACTCGACCTAACACTCTATTAAGAAAATGGCTCCTGTCCAGAAAACGGATAACGTTGCCTTTGCGTGCATCAACCATGGTGAAAACCTGTTTTAGCCGTTTATGTTCGGGCTCCACATTTAGACCTTTTCGTACAGTATCAATCGCACGTTTTCTATGGTTACTATGCCACTCAGCACAGGCCGCATTCAAGAAAACATCACCGTATTTTTTCTCATCACCGGCGGCGTCCCGACACATCAGCAAACCGCTGTCATTGCCTGTCAGAGCTCTAGTTAAACCGAGAAACGACTCAACACGGTTATATTGCTCGTCATGCTCATCGACGCTTTTGAGCACCAACTCAAAAGTGC
>NW_014604453.1:0-416 GCF_000485595.1 Priapulus caudatus | reverse complement strand
TCGCCTGCGACGCGAGCAGCGCGACGTGCTGATGATCGATGGTGACGGGGAGGTCGGCAACCTGTTCCAGTTTTATGCCAGGCTCGATGAGGCGGGTGCGCCCGTTCAGGCCCAGCTCGCGGACGGGGTCGTGCCGATTCGATTCACCGGCACGGAGCGTGAGCGCGACCAGTTGCTCGCCGCCATCGATTCCGGGCGCGCGCTTATCCTGGCCGACCTGCCGGCGGCCTCGCTCACGCAGCTCGGCGCGTTCGATCGCGATACCGGCTTTTTTGCGGAACTGGCGCGCTGCGGCTACCGGCCCACGCTTGTCAACGTCCTCTCGCCATTCAGCTCAAGCACCCGCACGGTTCGCGAGATGACCGAGCTGGCCGGGACACAGGCCGATTATGTGGTGGCGATCAACCGGTGGTTTG
>NW_014604452.1:0-416 GCF_000485595.1 Priapulus caudatus | reverse complement strand
CAGTACTATCGTCATCGTTCCTAACTTCAAAACTACCGTCCTATATAGTCGTTTGATATAGTCCTATATTTAATAGTGTGGCCTATTTAACACGCTTTAGGCTTAATAATGTGTAAAATAAATATGATTTGAAATATATTTGCCTTCTTCCCGCGATGCTCGACTAGACGGAAATAATCACATGGATTAAAAAATAACGGACCACCCACATCTTGGGCATTTTACCATCCTACATTACACGTACGCCGAAAACACATAGAATACACGCGAACAACGCGAGATGACGCAACTATACCAATATGCTACATAGCTCGGTGTCGAAATTCGGGTCATAGATACATCCGGATGAAGACAATCGTGGATTAGCTGCATTCGTGCGCGTGTTCGAGCACCTTGGCGCGGGGATGTCCGCAGGC
>NW_014604450.1:0-416 GCF_000485595.1 Priapulus caudatus | reverse complement strand
AGGGATATATCTCCCCACTTATTGAGGTGGGTACAATCATCTCCCCCTAGCTCTAGTACAGTTTGTTACAAAACTGTGCTCACGTGTGAAATAACTAATATTATTCAAGCATATAAGCGTAATTGTGTTAAAAAATATAATTCACCTTCAGCACATAGTTTGTTACAAAATTGTGCTCACGTGTGAAATAACTAATATTATTCAAGCATATAAGCTTGTGTTGAAAAATATAATCTACCTTCAGTAGGCCCTACCTACATAGTTTGTTAGAAAACTGTGCTCACGTGTGAAATAACCAATATTATTCAAGCATATAAGCTTGTGTTAAAAAATATAATTTACCTTTAGCACATAGTTTGTTACAAAACTGTGCTCACGTGTGAAATAACCAATATTATTCAAGCATATCAGCTTGT
>NW_014604449.1:0-416 GCF_000485595.1 Priapulus caudatus | reverse complement strand
CGCATAGAATCAACAAAAGACTTAGCAGAAGTAAGCAACGAAAGTCTAACCATAAGTAAAAATGGTTTATGGACGAACAACGTCGCGCTTGTTCAGCTATTAGGTTTATGTCCGTTGTATACGTTATGACACATATTCTTTGCAAAACCAGCGAGATTGAAGACCCAGGCAGCAAGAGCTTCGAGGTTAAAATTAAACGTAAAACACAGTCTATTTTTGTCGTACACAAAAACGCCGAGTTCTTTGCTTATTATAATAAATGTCCACACACAGGCGCTACATTAGAATGGCAGGAAAATCAGTTTTTGGATTTAGACAAAGCGCTCATACAATGCACAACACATGACGCTTTGTTTATAATTGATTCTGGCGAATGCATTTCTGGCCCCTGTGTCGGTGATACTTTAACTCCCCTC
>NW_014604448.1:0-416 GCF_000485595.1 Priapulus caudatus | reverse complement strand
CGGCGGGAACGGCGACGGGTCGAAGCGCCCGCCCGTGAACGGGGCAACGATGCGGAACTGGCCCGCATCGGGGTTGCGCGAGTAGGGGAATTGGGTGAGGTCGCCGTGAATCTCGATCGTCGCGCCCTTCGACAGGCCCGCCTGCAGGCCGTGGCCGAGGTAGATGCGCGTCTTCTCGGCGATGGCGGTGGGCAGGTAGCGCGGGATGGCCTTCACCCTGGCCTCGTCGAAATGTGCGACGAGGTCGAGCGAGCCGCGTCCCTTGCCGGGGTTCGTGTAGTGCGCGGTCATCTTCGCGCGCGCGTCGGCGTTCTCGACGCCCAGGTTCGCGACATCGACGGTGAACGCCTTCAGCCGGTTGCCGGGTTCGCGCCCGGCGGCCACGGTCCATTTGGCCGCGCCGTAGAGCCGGTCGA
>NW_014604447.1:0-416 GCF_000485595.1 Priapulus caudatus | reverse complement strand
GCCCCCGGACAATCAACCCCGGACAATCACCACCCGGACAATTACCCCCCGGACATTTACCCCCCGGACATTTACCCCCCAGACAATAACCCCCCTCGGACATTTACTCCCCGGACAATTACCTCCCGGACATTTACTCCCCGGACAATTACCCCCCGGACATTTACCCCTGGACAATTACCCCCCCCTACATTTACCCCCGGACAATTACCTCCCGGACAATTACCCCCCTGACATTTACCCCCGGACAATTACCACCCGGACAATTACCCCCCGGACATTTACCCCCCGAACAATTACCACCCGGACATTTTCCCCCGGACAATTACCCCTGGACAATTACCCCTCGGACAATTACCCCCGGACATTTATTCCCCGGACATTTACCCCCCGAACAATTACCCCCCGGACATTTA
>NW_014604446.1:0-416 GCF_000485595.1 Priapulus caudatus | reverse complement strand
GCCGAGTTTGCTTGTTTCAGGCTTGATAAATCGCTCATTTTGGTCCCAAAAATTTTGGAATACCAAATTCCTTTGAAAGCACAACGCTAGTAGTGAACATCATAAACAGTGCTAGCAAACTTAAAGATTGCCCAAATATTGAAATAGCAAAATTCAATGTAAATCTAAAATTTACCAGATTTTTCATACAAATATATACCGACATTCTTGAATAATTGTAAGATTAAAAAATTTATAACCCCATTTACAGAGGCCGTATTTGCGAATTTGCTCAACTTGGTATTGAATTGTGTTTTATTATTTGGAGGCCATTATGGATAATTCAGTCAACAGATTATTACACCATTTGCTGGGCAGACTGCAAGACGAAACAGATGCAGATCAACTCTTACTCGATTCTATTTTATCCTGTTACG
>NW_014604445.1:0-416 GCF_000485595.1 Priapulus caudatus | reverse complement strand
ACATATTCCCGACGCCATTATCAACCGCCTTGCCGGTGCCGAGGATCAAAAGAAGAAGGCCAGAAAATCTGCATCGAGCTGATCCAGCAAATACGCGAAATTGTAGGCGTCAGTGGCGTTCACATCATGGCATACCGCCAGGAAGAAGCAGTTGCCGATATTGTTCAACAATCGGGTGTGCTCGAGGGTCGCGTGCCCTGGTATCCAGGTTGTGATGATCAAGAACGGCTCGAAGCTTAGATACCAGCGTTTGAGCCAGTTAATTAAACCTACTCCAAATTTTTTGAGGAATACCCCATGACCGAAACGGTTCTCAGTTCAGCAACGAAAGAGTTAGTCATCGGTTTCGATCGGCCTTTTGTTATTATCGGTGAGCGCATCAATCCGACAGGTCGCAAGATCATGGCGGAAGAAAT
>NW_014604444.1:0-416 GCF_000485595.1 Priapulus caudatus | reverse complement strand
GAGAGAGAGAGAGAGAAATACTGTTAATTAATAGCTTGTTACGCAACAATAACCATGAATGCTAGTGTCGTGATACAGACATAAGATCAAGAGCTAATAATTAGCTCTTGATAAGATGTGTAGAGTCTAGACAGACATGACCTGCCACACGGGACACGGGGGACAGAAGCATGAGTGTGCAACAAGCTGAATGCCCCGGCTCGTGATGCTGCATGCCACACACATACAAGCACGCACGCACGCAAGCACGTACCGCACGCACGCACTCACGCACGCACGCACGTACGCACGTACCGCACGCACGCACGCAAGCACGTACCGCACTCACGCATGCACGCACGCACGCAAGCACGTACCGCACTCACGCATGCACGCACGCACGCAAGCACGTACCGCACGCACGCACTCACGCACGC
>NW_014604443.1:0-416 GCF_000485595.1 Priapulus caudatus | reverse complement strand
GTATATATATATATATATATATATATATATATACAAAATTGATATAAAATTCGAGTAATATTGATTTAGAGGTCTACAAAGCTTCATGTTGCCCCCTCATGTTTGGACCTTTATCGCTTACGCAAAAATTAATTGTAGAGGAGAGACGTGTGCCATAGGGTATACCATATTACACCGCCATTGTAAATCACAGTCGCCGGTGGCGTCTGTATCGTACGTAGTCAAAATCACGAGGTTAAAAAGTTAATTTCGAACTGCACGTGCAGTTTCTTGTAGCCATCGGTGTTGAGAAACCGCGTTTATGCTAGAAAGCATTTAACACCGCTCAGCGGGCAACAGTGATTTTTCTACCGAGCAACAATGGTTTTACTATTATATATATATATATATATATATATATATATATATATATACTA
>NW_014604442.1:0-416 GCF_000485595.1 Priapulus caudatus | reverse complement strand
TTTTAAGATATCAACTGTTTCATCAATACTTGGTTCTTCAATATCAATTTTTTGGAATCGACGCGCTAAGGCATGATCTTTTTCGAACACGCTTCTGTATTCTGCATAGGTTGTTGAACCTATGCATTTAAGCTCGCCATTCGCAAGCATAGGTTTAATCAGATTAGATGCATCCATTACACCGCCAGAGGCAGAACCTGCACCAATGATGGTATGAATTTCATCAATAAATAAAATCGAATTTGGGCGTTGTTTTAATTGTTTTAAAACACCCTTTAAACGTTTCTCAAAATCACCACGGTATTTCGATTGAAGTTCAGCATATTCCTTTGAAGAGGTTAAACCCATTGGCAGGGTTACCTGTTCGCTCCCAGCTTACATCTTCAAACAAATACCTTACAGCGCCAAACGTTTTC
>NW_014604441.1:0-416 GCF_000485595.1 Priapulus caudatus | reverse complement strand
CCTGTTCATTGGTTGTGGCTTTTTATGCTGACCTCCTATTCTGCATTGCTGTTATTCCAGCTTTTGTTTAATGCCTGATTTGGCGCCCGTATTTAGTTGAGAGATTTGTATGGATACAATTGAAAAAGCGCTGAGTAAACACCGTCAGGCGCAGGAAGCTGAGTTAGAGCTCGATAGCGTGTCTGAATCCCCAGAACATGCATTAAGTAATTCTGTTGACGGCATCGAGCAGAACGCAGCAGAAGTAGAGACTGAAGGTTTTACTAAGTCTCTAAAAGGACGTGGTGTTGGTGATGCTACTGTAAACTCTTTGGAGATTGACCTTGGTGCATTAAAACGCTTGGGAGCAATCCTTCCGGATGACTCCAGGAGTAAAATCAAGGAAGAATACAAACACATCAAGCGTCCGCTTTTGC
>NW_014604440.1:0-416 GCF_000485595.1 Priapulus caudatus | reverse complement strand
TCTTCTTCTTCTTCTTCTTCTCTCTCTCTCTCTCTCTCTCTCTCTCTCTCTCTCTCTCTCTCTCTCTCTCTCTCTCTCTCTCTCTCTCTCTCTCTCTCTCTCCCTCTCGCGCGTGCGCGCACGCGTTCTCTCCACCTCTCTATTTATAGAGCTATTTCTGCACTCTTTTTTCTATACAAATACGCATTCGTCATAGAAGAGATGCGTGATGCACGCTAACACATTCCAGGACTGAAGTTCGATATGTACATACGTATAATATAACTGTCTGTACGAAATCGCTATTCTTCAGTAGTTATTATACACGTGCATGTAATTGCTTCGCCTCTCGCTCCCCCCCCCCTCCTCTCTCTCGCGCGCTCTCTCTCTTTCATTCTCGCTCTCTCGCTCTCTCGCTCTCTCGCTCTCTCTCTCTC
>NW_014604439.1:0-416 GCF_000485595.1 Priapulus caudatus | reverse complement strand
CTCTCTCTCTCTCTCTCTCTCTCTCTCTCTCTCTCTCTCTCTCTCTCTCTCTCTCTCTCTCTCTCTCTCTCTCTCTCTCTCTCTCTCCATCTCTTCTCTCTCTCTCTCTCTCCCATCTCTCTCTATCTCTCCCTCTCTCTCATCTCTCTCTCTCTCTGCAGGTGACTTTGCGATGCTGCTGAAGACAGGCATGTCAGTGCGGCATGCGATGTTCTACAACATTGTCTCGTCTGTTCTCTGCTTTTTCGGGATGCTCATCGGCGTTGGCCTCGGCAACGTGCCCGCCGCATCCATGTGGATCTTCGCGATGATGGCTGGCGTGTTTCTCTACATCGCCTTTGTCGACATGGTAAGCGCTGCTCTGCTGTTCTGTTCGCTCTGCCGCAGCTCTATTATATATATATATATATATATAT
>NW_014604438.1:0-416 GCF_000485595.1 Priapulus caudatus | reverse complement strand
TCCTCTCTCTCTCTCTTCTCTCTCTCTCTCTCTCTCTCTCTCTCTCTCTCTCTCGTTTCTCTCTCTCTCTCTCTCTCTCTCTCTCGATAACTCTCTCTATCTCTGTATATATTTCCCACACAAAAAGTTCTCTTTTTCTGGCTCTCTCCCAATCCCCTCCTGGCCCCTCTCTATCTCTTTATCTTTCATTCTTTCACTCTCTCGGCTCTCTCGCCCTTTCGCTCTCTGTCTCTTCCTATCTCACCTTATATCTATTAATTTCTTTAATTCTCTCTTTCCATTCTCTCTTTTTTACCCCCCCTCCCTACACAAAACACACACATAACACACACCCACACACACACACACACACACACACACACACACACACACACACACACACACACACACACACACACACACACACACACACACAC
>NW_014604437.1:0-416 GCF_000485595.1 Priapulus caudatus | reverse complement strand
AGCCTCTCTAGTAGGTCTTACCCACTAGTGACGAGACAATGTGTACCTGTGTGCAGTTATAATCGCTGTATATAGATCTATATGAAGCTAGGGTCTTAACCCACTAGTTAGCCCCTCTAGTAGGTCTTACCCACTAGTTAGCCTCTCTAGTAGGTCTTACCCACTAGTTAGCCCCTCTAGTAGGTCTTTCCCACTAGTTAGCCTCTCTAGTACGTCTTACCCACTAGTTAGCCTCTCCAGTAGGCCTTACCCACTAGTTAGCCCCTCTAGTAGGTTTATCTGTAAGTTACCCACTAGTTAGCCCCTCTAGTAGGTCTTACCCACTAGTTAGCCCCTCTAGTACGTCTTACCCACTAGTTAGCCTCTCCAGTAGGCCTTACCCACTAGTTAGCCCCTCTAGTAGGTTTATCTGTAAG
>NW_014604436.1:0-416 GCF_000485595.1 Priapulus caudatus | reverse complement strand
TACGCACGCAGCACGCACGCACGCTGGAAGAGGTACGTACACACACGCACGCTGGAAGAGGTACGTACACACACGCACGCACGCTGGAAGGGGCACGCACGCACGCACACTGGAGGGGTACGCACGCACGCACGCACGCACGCTTGAGGGGTACGCACGCACGCACGCTTGAGGGGTACGCACGCACGCACGCTGGAGGAGGTACACTGTAACACACGCACGCACGCACGCTGAGGGGCACGCACGCACGCACGCACGCACGCACGCACGCACGCACATACGCTGGAGGAGGTACACACGCACGCACGCATGCACGCACGCTGGAGGAGGCACGCACGCACGCACGCTGGAGGGGGTACGCACGCACGCACGCACGCTGGAGGAGGCGCGCACGCACGCACGCTGGAGGAGGCACG
>NW_014604434.1:0-416 GCF_000485595.1 Priapulus caudatus | reverse complement strand
GGGAAAGAGAGCAAGAGACAGAAGGGAAAGAGAGCGAGAGAGAAAGGGGAGGAAGGCAGAGAGAGAGAGAAAGAGGAAGAGAACAACACACGCACGCATACACACCCACGAGCACACACGCACGCACGCACGCACGCACGCACGCACGCACGCACGCACACACACACCACGCACACACACACACACACACACACACACACACACGCATGCACCTAACAACAGTGCGTGGTAGAGCAGGGCCTCGTGACAAAAGAACAGGCAGCAGGAGGGCAGCAGACCTAGATGGCAGCACCTGCCCTCGGTGTTAGTATAACCCGAGACGAAACCGAACGCCGCAGGCCAGGGTCAGACACAGGTCAAAGTTCAGACAGGAGTCAAACACTAACACGAACAGAATCTACTAAGTTTTCTATCGA
>NW_014604433.1:0-416 GCF_000485595.1 Priapulus caudatus | reverse complement strand
CGATGAGAAACTGAAACAAGGCTTTGCGCGCGATATTGTGTTGCTAAAGCAGGTCGGCATTAATCCAGTGATTGTCCATGGTGGTGGGCCACAAATCGGAAATCTACTAAAACAAATTGGTAAAGAAAGCCATTTTATTGAAGGTATGCGTGTCACCGACACTGAAACCATGGACATTGTACAAATGGTGCTCGGTGGCTTAGTTAATAAAGACATCGTCAGCTTGATAAATCAAGCGGGTGGGCGCGCGATTGGTTTAACGGGAAAAGACGGCAACTTAATTCGAGCTAGCAAATTAGTCTTAACAAAAAAAGCCATCAATAATCAACCTTCTGAAATTATAGATTTAGGCCATGTGGGTAAAGTAGAAAGTATCGACCCTGCTATTCTCGAAATGTTAGAGAATAAAGACTTCA
>NW_014604432.1:0-416 GCF_000485595.1 Priapulus caudatus | reverse complement strand
CCCAAACGCTGACTCCTTTTAAAATCACCACAGGTCTTGAATTTTGATAGGCTAATTCCATTCCAGCGGTTACTTTTAATGTTTTTCCGCCAAGGATGGGGAAGTCGGGATCTAAAGGTAGAATGAGCTTTGCGCTAGCAAGATCGTTAGCAAGGTCAATGGCAAGTTTTTGAGCAAGGTCGGTATTCTTTGCGGAGCAAGGCATTTAGTTCTTTTTCGCTGAGTGAAATATCTCGTTTTTGCGGATTCTCTGAGTACTTCTCAGGTTTGAGTGCTCCTGATTTATCCCGTTCTTCGGCCGTGCTTAAGCCAAAAATCCCTACCTTGTTTAGTTTGGATTCCAATGCGCTTTCTTCTTTTGTGTTCAATTCAACGGGATCAAATTTCTTCGGGAACACATAGGCGGTAATTATCCA
>NW_014604430.1:0-416 GCF_000485595.1 Priapulus caudatus | reverse complement strand
TGTGTGTGAGACGGTGAGGTGTGTGACGCTTGTAGTGTGTGACGCGTGTAGTGTGTGACACGTGTTGTGTGTGACACATGTAGTGTGTGACGCGTGTAGTGTGTGACGAGTGTAGTGTGTGACACGGTGAGGGTGTGTGACGCTTGTAGTGTGTGACACGTGTTGTGTGTGACACAACACACTACACATGTCACACACTACACGTGTCACACACTACACGCGTCACGCACTACACGCATCACGCACTACACGCATCACACACTACACGCATTCACACACTACACGTGTCACACACTACACGTGTCACACACTACAGACGCGTGTAGTGTGTGACACATGTAGTGCTTGACGCTTGTAGTGTGTGACGAGTGTAGTGTGTGACGCGTGTAGTGTGTGACACATGTAGTGTGTGACAC
>NW_014604429.1:0-416 GCF_000485595.1 Priapulus caudatus | reverse complement strand
ATCCACCTGGAAGGTGATATCCACCTGGACACCATATTATCAAGAGTAGATAAATAACATTTATCTATGTTATTGTATCTATATAAATGTTATTTATCTACTCTTGATATTATCTTGGCAGTCAATGGCGACTGACGTCGCAGCGCCATTTGCCCATACATTAGCATATACAATAGCATATACATTAGCACATACATTAGCATATTACAGTACATAATAGCATATTACAGTACAGTACATTAGCATATACAATAGCTGGGAATCATGGCGCGATTGTCCAGAACGAATCTTACTTGGGCTCTGCATCTACCCTGCATCTACCCTGCATCTACCCTGCTTCTACCCTGCATCTACCCTGCATCTACCCTGCATCTACCCTGCATCTACCCTGCTTCTACCTTGCATCTACCCTGCAT
>NW_014604428.1:0-416 GCF_000485595.1 Priapulus caudatus | reverse complement strand
CTCTCTCTCTCTCTTTCGCTTTACCCTCCCTCCTCCTCCCTCTCTCTCCCTCTCACTCACTCTCCTCTCTCTCTCACACGCAGTAACGACATGTGGGAGCAGGTGAGCGAGGAGGAGAAGCGAGAGCTGGACCTCATCGATAAGGGAGACGGAGAGTTCTGGATGGACTTTAATGACTTCTGCAAGCATTTCCAGGAGGTGACCATCTGTACGCTCAGCCCTGACCTCAACAACGACTCAAAGGCTGATGTCAACGGCAAAGTAAGATATAACCTTCCTAACGTACCCTCCTGCCCCTCACGTGTAGGGCCTCATCCTTCTCCCCCTCCTCCTCCTCTTCTTCCTCCTCTTCCTCCTCCTCCTCATCCTTCTCCTCCTCCTCCCCCTCTTCCTGCTCCTCCTCTTCTTCCTCCTCC
>NW_014604427.1:0-416 GCF_000485595.1 Priapulus caudatus | reverse complement strand
GAATTGCTCACTAACGGGGTCACTAAACTTATCCGCATTGAGCGCGAATATGGACAAGGAATCATTACTTGAACACGCAAGCAAACCAGACAATAAAAAGATTAGGGGGTATTTTATTAATTTCATAACACTCTTTTTTATCAGAAAAATTAAGTAGCTAACAGCCTAGCTACTTACTGCATCAAAAAACTCCTACATTTGACCGCTCATATTGAGCAAGCCCCTTTTTCGGTTTTCTATTGGGGGAATACGACGAAAACCATGTTTTGTTTCAGATAGCGTATAAAATGAACCAAATCATCACATAAGGACAGCGTGAACAAATAGAATCTACGAAATTACAGCTAACTGGTCAGCTAATCAGCATCTATCCCTTTGTTAATACTTTGAGAAAATCGTAAAAAATGCTCCACATA
>NW_014604426.1:0-416 GCF_000485595.1 Priapulus caudatus | reverse complement strand
TCTCTCTCTCTCTCTCTCTCTCTCTCTCTCTCTCTCTCTCTCTCTCTCTCTCTCTCTCTCTCTCTCTCTCTCTCTCTCTCTCTCTCTCTCTCTCTCTCTCTCTCTCTCTCTCTCTCTCTCTCAAACACATTCCCGCTTTCTCTCCCCTTCTCTCTCTCTTTCTCGTTATTTCTCGCTCTCCTTGCTCTCTTTACATTTGATCTGTCGTGTATTTGACATTAGATCTGTGTAACAAGGCCGCTTGCTGCTGCTGCTGCTGCTGCTGCTGCTGCTGCTGCTGCTGCTGCTGCTGCTGCTGCTGCTGCGGCTGCTGCAGCCGCAAACGATTTCTTGTTCAAACGGAACCGTAACCACAACTGACCGCAAACTCGCCCAAGGTCTCTCAGACTCTGTGTGTTCTTCTCTCTCTCTCTCTC
>NW_014604425.1:0-416 GCF_000485595.1 Priapulus caudatus | reverse complement strand
CTTTCGATATATATATATATATCGGTCTCCTTCACCTATACTTGACGATTATAGTTCGTCTCTGCAGTTCATCAACGCGTGGGTAAGTGCGCTCATCTCATGCATGAGTGTGCGTGCGTGCGTCCGTGCGTGCGTGCGTCCGTGCGTCCATGCGTGCGTGCGTGCGTCCGTCCGTCCGTGCGTGCGTGCGTGCGTGCGTGCGTACGTGCGTGTGCCCGTGCGTGCGTCCGTCCGTGCGTGCGTGCGTGCGTGCGTCTGTACGTCCGTTCGTGCGTGCGTGCGTGCGTGCGTCTGTACGTGCGTGTGTGCGTTCGTGCGTGCGTGCGTGCGTGCGTGCGTCCGTGCGTGCGTTCGTGCGTTCGTGCGTCCGTCCCTGCGCCCGTGCGTGCGTCCGTGCGTCTGTCTGTACGTGCGTG
>NW_014604424.1:0-416 GCF_000485595.1 Priapulus caudatus | reverse complement strand
GTCACAGCCACGTCACAGCCATGTCACAGCCACGTCACAGCCATGTCACAGCCATGTCACTGCCATGTCACTGCCATGTCACAGCCATGTCACAGCCATGTCACAGCCATGTCACAACCATGTCACAGCCACGTCACTGTCATGTCACAGCCATGTCACTGTCATATCACAGCCATGTCACAGCCATGTCACAGCCACGTCACTGTCATGTCACAGCCATGTAACTTCCACGTCACTGTCATATCACTGCCATGTCACTGCCATGTCACAGCCATGTCACAGCCACGTCACAGCTATGTCACAGCCATGTCACAGCCACGTCACAGCCATGTCACAGCCACGTCACAGCCATGTCACTGCCATGTCACAGCCATGTCACAGCCAGTCACAGCTATGTCACAGCCATGTCACAGCCA
>NW_014604423.1:0-417 GCF_000485595.1 Priapulus caudatus | reverse complement strand
GGGCTCTATCAATAAAAAGGTTGCAATTGGCCTTGTTGTTTGAGCAGCGCTGAGCCATCGGGTTGCAGTTTACCCACGGCGATTTTGAGTAGGTTCATGATGCTCGGGCTAGCCGTTTTACTGGCTTTGATATTGATGTCGGTGTTATATACCCATGTGTCATCAATAGTGGCGCTACCGCTAATAATTAATGGCGCGTCGCTAGAACTTATTTGTGCTGTTAAACCCTTGTCCTTGGGTGTCACTACAATTGAATAATCACCTGCAGGCTGAAGTTTCATCGGAGAAATGAGTTCACCCTGTTGCCATTGATAGCGTGCAGACAAGCTGGGGAGTTTGCCTTTGGCTAATTTAAAGTGATCAATATCACCTTTTACCTTGCCCTTTATTTTAACAAATTTTTGTAGCTTGGAGACG
>NW_014604422.1:0-417 GCF_000485595.1 Priapulus caudatus | reverse complement strand
TCTTTCATCTCCCTCTCTCTGTGTTTCTTGATGTACCTCTTCCTCTCTCTTCCTTCCTCTTCCTCCCTCGTTCCTCTTCCTGTTTCTTTCATCTCCCCTCTGTCTCAAACACCCTATTTCTTTACTACCCTTCTCTCTGTTTCTCCTTCCTCCCTCCTTTCTCGGTCACCAGGGCTCGCCACCACCAGCACCACCACCACCACCAGCAGCAGCAGCAGCAGCAGCAGCAGCACTACCATCATCGCCATCGCCATCGCCACCACTGCCGCCGTCGTCGACGTTGATCTGTAGGTTTCTCGTGTGTGTGGCGGTTGTTGATAGTTCGTGCCGGATCAAACGACAGCTGACTGCCGCTGTGCGGTGCGTAACGCGAGACCTGACGTAAATACACATCACCGCTACATGCATGCTGGAAAT
>NW_014604421.1:0-417 GCF_000485595.1 Priapulus caudatus | reverse complement strand
TCTCTCCTCCTCTCTCTCTCTCTCTCACGCTCTCTCTTTCTCTGTCTCTTGCTTTATCCCTCTCCCTCTCCCTCTCCCTCTCCCTCTCACTCTCTCTCTTCCTCCCTCTCCCTCTCTCTCTCGCTCTCTCTCTCTCGCTTTCTCTCTCTATCTATCTATCTAGCTCTCTCTCTATCTATCTATCTAGCTCTCTCTCTATCTATCTATCTAGCTCTCTCTCTATCTATCTATCTATCTAGCTCTCTCTCTCTATCTATCTATCTATCTAATTCTCTCTCTCTCTCGCTCTCTCTCCCTCTCCCTCTCTCTCTCTTTCTCTCTCTCTCTCCCGCTCTCTCTCTTTCTCTCTCGCGCTCTCTCTCTCTCTATCTATCTAGCTCTCTCTCTCTCGCTATCTAGCTCTCTCTCTCTCTCATT
>NW_014604420.1:0-417 GCF_000485595.1 Priapulus caudatus | reverse complement strand
GTCAAAAACCCATTCGTTCCCATGGATAATAACCCCGCAGAACAAGCCTTGCGAATGCCCGTGGCAGGTCGCCGTAGCTTTTATGGTTCAGGTAGCATCTGGAGTGCCGACTTTGCTATGTTGATGATGGGCTGGATTAAAACACTACAAATGTGGACGTTAAATCCCCATGCTTGGCTTTCTGCCTATTTGCAAGCCAGTGCTGAAAATGGCTCTGCACCACCTGAAGACATATCCTCGTTCTTGCCTTGGGCTATGGATAAAGAGCGCATGGAATATTTTCAAAAGCCTGATGTTAGCAGGATGGGTTAGCTGAATATTTACGTGTTAATACCTCTATCCTTTTGAAAATAAACATATAGAGAGTAGTAATGGGTGAAACATGTTAAGCGCTAAATAAACACTTTGACATGGTAG
>NW_014604419.1:0-417 GCF_000485595.1 Priapulus caudatus | reverse complement strand
ACATCTACTACATATACACACATCTACACATCTATACATCTATACACATATACACATCTACACATCTACACATCTACACATCTACACATCTACACATCTATACATCTACACATATACACATCTACACATCTACACATCTATACATCTATACACATATACACATATACACATCTACACATCTACACATCTACACATCTATACATCTACACATCTACACATCTACACATCTATACATCTACACATCTACACATCTACGCACGCACGCACGCACGCACGCACGCACGCACGCACGCACGCACACACACACACACACACACACACATCTACACACACATGCATCTACACACACACACACACACACACACACACACACACACACACACACACACACACACACACACACACACACACACACAC
>NW_014604417.1:0-417 GCF_000485595.1 Priapulus caudatus | reverse complement strand
CCCTTACCCTAACCCTAACCCTTAAGGGTCAATGTTAGGGTTAGGGTTCCCAAACTAGACAAGATGGCCGCCGCCAACAAGGTGCATAGAGGCACTAGGGTTAGGGTTAGGGTTAGGGTTAGGGTAAGGGTTAGGGTTAGGGTAAGGGTTAGGGTTAGTGTTAGGGTAAGGTGATGCTGCTGTAGATGCTAAGCTTTATCTACACAGACAAGGGTTAGGGTTAGGGCTAGGGCAAGGGCCTTTTCAGTGTAGATGATGGCCGCGTGACCCTAACCCTAACCCTAACCTTAACCCTAATCCTAACATTATCCTAACACTATTGATGCCACGTTGCGGTAACCTCCCTCCACGCCCGGGGGATAGCATAAGCGAGAACAGGTCTCATACTCATGTCTCATGGTATCATGTTTGAGCATC
>NW_014604416.1:0-417 GCF_000485595.1 Priapulus caudatus | reverse complement strand
TCCTTCTGCACTACCCTCTCCCACGTTCTCCTTCTCCTCCACCTCCTCTCCTTCTCCTCTACCTCCTCCTCCTCCACCTCCTCTCCTCCTCTCCTCTTCTTCTCCTCTCCTCCTCTCCTCCTCTCCTCCTCTCCTCCTCTCCTCCCCTCCTCCTCTCCTCCTCCTCCGCCACCTTCTCCTTCTCCTCCTCCTCCTCTACCTTCTCCCCCTCCTCCTCCACCACCTTCTCCTCACGTTCTCCCCTCCTCTTCCTCCACCTCTTCTCTTCCTTCTCCTCCTCCTCCACCTCCTCTCCTCCTTTCCTTCTCTCCTCCTCTTCCTCCACTTTCTCCCCCTCCTCCTTTTTCCTCCACCTTCTCCCCCTCCTTTTCCTCCACCACCTTCTACCCACGTTCTCCCCTTCATCCTCCTCCACCT
>NW_014604415.1:0-417 GCF_000485595.1 Priapulus caudatus | reverse complement strand
CTCTCTCTCTCTCTCTCTCTCTCTCTCTCTCTCTCTCTCTCTCTCTCTCTCTCTCTCTCTCTCTCTCTCTCTCTCTCTCTCTCTCTCTCTCTCTCTCTCTCTCTCTCTCTGTACCTCGCCTACCTGCACGCATGCGGCAGACAAGCCCCGCTCCCTCCGGCCCTCTACCCTCTATGCCCGCCCTACCCGCCCACCTGCCTGTCAGCAGACTCGCGTGAGGCCGCGGCGATGGAATGTGCTAGCGGCAGTAGCGGCGGCGGCAGCAGCAGCGGTGCGGGGGGAAAGAGTTACACATCGTTAATCGTCTGGTATCGTAGCGATGTCATCGATAGATAGAAGAGATGGAGGAGGGAGAGGGAGAGGGAGGGAGAGAGATGGAGGAGCGGGAGAGGTAGGGAGGGAGGAGGGAGAGGGAGA
>NW_014604414.1:0-417 GCF_000485595.1 Priapulus caudatus | reverse complement strand
CTCTCCTTCTCTCTCGCTCTCTCTTTCTCTCCCTCCCCCCCACTCTCTCTCTCTCCCGCTCTCTCTTTCTTTCCCCCTCTCTCTCTCTTTCTCTTCCTCCGGCTCTCTCCTTATCTCTCTCTATCTTTCCACCACTCGCTTTACTCTTCTCCTCTTTCTCTCCTTCTCTCTCCCCTCTCTCTCCTCTCTTCCCTCTCTCCCTCTTCCCCTCTCTCTCATTCTCCCCCTTTCTCCCGCCTCCCTCCACCGCAGGCTAACCTTCACCGCGGGGGGTTGCCTGTAACGGCCTCACCCCCCCCCCCTCCCCGCGCGGCGAGACGGCTAGCTATGTCTGCAGCCGAGCCGTAACCACGCGCGTGCGAGCGAGCGCGAGCGTCTGCAACAGAAGTGCGCTAGACATCCCGCTCTCGCTCTCGT
>NW_014604413.1:0-417 GCF_000485595.1 Priapulus caudatus | reverse complement strand
CGTGTGTACACCTTGGGCACTTTGACCGTTTCAATAATATTCTGCAGTGCTATATCTTTGATAGTTGTAGATCTTTCTGTGAGTTTGTGCACAATGGCGTCCGCGCGGTTCGGTGAAATTGTATGTTGCAGAGGAGCGTCTGAACTGCATTTACAGGGGAACCTATTCCCCAATAATAGGCGAAAGAGAGTAAAAAAAACATTAGGACTTTGGTAGCAAATACAATTATTTCCATTATAACCCATTATTTCCCATTATTTGAATTTCCCCATTATTTTATTATTAAAACTGTCCAAGCGCATGTGAGAGTGGCGTATCGTACGGTACCGTGATAAACCGCAGCAGAAAGCGGAGGGAGTGAGGGGGAGAGGGAGAGGGGGAGAGGGGAGAGGGAGAGAGGGGGAGAGGGGGAGAGGA